>NC_068994.1:34407010-34416360 GCF_001194135.2 Octopus bimaculoides | reverse complement strand
GAAGGTCACAACTGGAATAAGTACTAGGCTTCCAAAGAATAAGTCCTGGGGTCGATTTGTTCGACTAAAGGCGGTGCTCCAGTATGGCCGCATTCAAATGACTGAAACAAGTAAAAGAGTAAATAAGTATTACATTTGTCTTTTGGTTGGCCTGAGGCTACAATAGAAGACATTTGCCCAAGGTGCCATGCAGTGGGACTTACCCAGAACCATGTTTGGAAGGGAGCTTCTTACTATACAGTCATGCCTGCACTTATGTTTTCATTTTCTTACTAATATAAATTGTTAAGAAATATGCATAGTGAATGTATGTGTATATTATAGGTGCAAGCATGACTATTTTATTGACAAGTTCACTTCTCAACCATGTGGTTTCAAATTCAGTCCTATTGCATACCACTGTAGTTCATCACCAAACAATGTCTTGAATTAACTTGGTAAATGTAAATTGTATGAAAACCTATCGTATGTGAATGTCTTTGTTTTGGACATCCTAAGTTTTAAGTGAGTGTCACTGTTATACAAAAGATGTTATTCACTTCCAGTTTTCCATAAAAGAATTTCTAACAATGGGAAAATATTACATTGTTTGGAAACAAATGAAGGTTGGCCACAAGAAGTGAATCTAACCATAGAAAAATCTGCAGCAGCAAATTCCATCAGACTTACACAAAATATGGGACTGTAAAGATTAAAATGGTGGTATATATCATGCATATGCATGTGTTTGCATCTGGGTGAATGTTTGCATTTTGCACATCGCATAAAAAAAAAGCACCGAGCTACAAATGGTGATGTTTTATTGACATTCGCTGAAAATAAAATTATCCACTAGCTCTGAGCCTTCAAAGAAGAGTGGAATGAAAAATCTTAGTTGAAAAACAGCAAGTAAGGGTTATTGACAGGAAGGGCAACCAGGTGTAATACCTCCATATTTGTCTAGCCAATGCTAGCATAAGAAAAACGGAAATAAATTGAATGAAGGAAAATATATAACAGAATTTTAGTACTTCTTTTTGATTACATATTGATCCAAAAGATCTATTTTTCCATTGAAACAATAGCTCAGAGACGAAAAAAAATTACAATGAATGATAAAGTTAGTAATGTGAGAAAAAGAGTATGTATGTAAGAGAAGGACAATAGTAAAAACTATATATAAGGCTGCTGTCTGTCAAGGTTGATTATGCATGTATGCACTGGCCTAGTCAAGATTTTTTAAAGGAGTCTGGCCTTTCCCCCATACAACCAAATCTTTCTTCTTTACCCTTTCAATATTTATTCAGGGAAACGGCTGCTGACTTATACTGATACAGCTTAAGACCAATGTGCATGCAGGCATTGCTGTTCAAATTTAAATAGCTAGAACAGGCACCACATAGCACCTCTCACTTCTCTCTAACAATTCTTCCAATTCAATGAATGGTCAAAGCTAGAATTCTTTTGATCACAGGTTTATTCAATTAAGGTCATCTTCATACTAAACAACAACAGCTGCAGTTGTTTTATTATCTAACCCAAGGAACACAGGCAGTGACTACAAATAGTCTTTCAAACCCATTAAGTTTTTGTTTAGCCTCATATGTCAGCCCCTAATGACTCATACCCATAATCAAAGCAGAAACCTCTACCTAGTCCTCCTACCTGTGAAATCTCAATTTATACCCTTATCATAAAAGCAGACACATCAGACAAACACTCAGCATAACCCTAAATAGACAGAATGCTTATGGAAGGAATACCTATAACCATAGATCTTAGCTGGACATTCACTAAACTTTTACAATCATTACCATTTATTGCTACATTGTATACAGTCATATGACTACATATACATGAAACATTTTGCAGCCTTTTTATTCTAAAAACTGAGGCTGTCTATTTTCAGTCTTTCTTCCAAATTATTGGAGAGAGATTGAAACCACTTACTTTCGTTACTAAAAATATAGAAAAAACAAAATCTAGCATCTCATAAAAAGAAAAGAAATCTAGCATCTAGTATATTCACACGTACACTATTATGATGCCAACTACTGGCAGTTTCGAAGTCACTGTCAATAAAATTATTAATAACATTGGCTGTTCTTGGAGTGAAACTATTTCAATTAATGTTCATAGTTTTTACAATTACAAAAACATATTTTAAAAGTTATATATATATATATATATATATATATATATATATATATATATATATATATATATATATATAAATACACACACATACACATTCACACGCATATGTATATAGTGTGGCTGCGTATATATGTGCATGTTTATATGAATGTATATGGTATGTCTGTTTACCTCATCATATATTCATATTGAAACAGTTTGATGAAAAAGTTCAGAATTTTTACTATGAATCAATATGACAACTAAAAAAAATTATACTGTAAATGCATGAATAACTAAATGACGTGGGTGTATATATGTGTGTGCAAATATATATATATATATATATATATATATAGACATACATACACACGTGCACATACATACAGAATTGTATTTGCATATGATACAATTGCATATAGCCTCACACACACACACACACTTTTTATGATATACAATATTTGCTTGTGAATATATTCATATGGCTAACTGACTGCTGTGTATATAGGTTCTACTGTTGTTGACTGAAATTATGAAACCCTACGTTTATGTCTGAGACAAGATTAACTCTGTGTGTGTGTGTGTGTGTGTGTGCGTGTGTGATTATGAATTCATACAAAATATATACATTAGAAAATTGACTACATTAAAACTTTCTATGTGTACTTCAAGTGGTATGTATACACATTCATACAGGCATACATGATAAAGCATACACAAACATATATACACACACACAAAAAACTTTCACATATATTAACTCATATACATACACACATGAATTAATGAGCATGGTGTATTATGAGAGGCGTAGAGGTGTGTGTGTGTACGTGTTTTATTGCCCTCTCATCAAAATAAGTTGGTAATTAATTTACATATACTGTACTGTATTTGTCAGTAATAATGATGTTAGCCATAAAAGCGAGGACAAATTAGGCTTAACTTATGCAAAAGATAACCAATAGAATATATTATATTAGTTTCTTTTGACTAGACTCAAGGTCATTGAGAGAACTGAGAGAGAGAGATGGTTGTGTATCGGATAAGCAACCAAGATGTCAGTGGTTTTTATCATGTGATCATTGGTTCATAACATTTAACCTGTGGTCCGTATCACATCACCAGTATCTTAGTTCCTTTGGCCTATGCTTTATAATACATGAGCAATAGTTCTTATCCCATCATCAGTAGGTTATGTGTGACTAGCGTTTCACTCAAAGCTATCGAAAAAGCACTCATGGGTAGGGTGATATATATTGCATATATGTGTATATGTTTGTTTTTTTTTTATACACAGCAACTGCAAGAAATGCTCTCAGCTTCGTGTAGGTCAGTTCCACATGGACAGTCCTACATGGGTATTTTTCCAGCATTGTTCATTTCTTTCTTCTCTTGGTTTTTCCTTGTCTCCCCTCTTTTCTTTCCACTCTAAACACTACTTTGAAAAAGGAAATTGTCCAAAACGAATTTGCATATATTCTATGGAAGGAGGTTTGTGTGTTTTGTGTACTACACCTTTCACTAGTTTCAGCTTTAGAAATACATGTGTTATAAGATAATCTATATGGAAAAAGTTGTTAGTTGTGGTGCTGACCATTTCCTTCATGGTTTCAGTTTTACAATTCTTATAAAGTATTCTTTTGTTTTTCATAGTTGATCCTTTTCTTCCTTTAATTTGAAAAGAGGAATATTACGAATTTTTCATTTGCACAAATGCCTTGATGTTTGCTCTAGGGAACATTTCTGTGAGACAAATCTGATTTGTTAATATACACTAACCTGAACAATTTTGATCCTGTTTGGCCAATATAATTCTCATTGAATTGTGGGCATGTGATACAGTGAAAGAGATTTCTGTTTTTCAATTCATATTTGCATTAACCTACAATTCTTTCCCATTCTCAATTTTTTGGTTGTTCTCTCATCTCTTCTGCAACAAAATTCTCCACATTTTGTTTTCTGCATTATGTCTTCTTCTGTGAATTTCATCTTTGTTAAGAGTTCATAATCTGGTAGTTGTCCCTAGCTGTTAATAATTTATAGATCTATATTTTCTAATAATTTGAGGATTGGTGTAGAACTGGAAGATATTGTTTGGCCATATCTAAGATGTAGTTTTTAGGCTTATGGGTGACAACAAATGGAATATTTCTGCTTTTGTCTTTCTCCTCATTGTGAGGGTTTCTCTGCAAGTCAAGGATAGGGATTTATTTTGCTGTAGTCATAGCAAGATTTACTCTTGCCTTTGGATATTTTTGTTTCTGAAAGAATATTTTTTGGTCTGTCAGTCACCTCTGTTGACAATTCAAGTGAAGAACTGTAGAACATAGATGCTTGTCTTTAAGTGGAATGTTTCTTTCAATATGGAATGGATGGTAAGATCTAAAATCTATGTATTGTTGTGTCTGTGCCCTTGTGGTAGAGATTGAATATAACAACTTCATTCTCCTTAATTACCAAAATTACCCAAAAAAGTTCTTTCGTTTATTTCCATTGTTCATTGGATCAATTCATAAATGCTATCTATTAATTTAAGAAATCTTGTAAGGTCTTCCTTACTTCTGTTCCAAAATGCAAAGCAGTCACATAGGAAACTTTTCCAGTTTTCTTTTAAACAGAATAGAAATGCTTACCAAAAGTAATCCCAAATCAGACAGAATTTTTTTGTTCAAGGAATCCCATCATTAGTTTTATATATATGGATGCAACTTTCATGCAGCATTCTTTGTAACTACCTTCTATTTGATTGGTTATCAAAAAATAAATAGTTGTTTACTAGCACCAATCATAATCCTTCTAGTATAAATTCTTTTGGAAATTTTTCCTGAATTCTGTGTGGACATTTGTGTATTGAGAATTCTACTGCTTTCAGTCCTAATCCATGGAGAATTTTTGGTTAGAGACTGATCATGTGAAAAAATAAGATTGTCTCTATATCTAATATTTCTGGAAAGTGATTTATGAAGTCCATATGCCTACTGAAAGAAAGGAATGATTAAGCATAATTATTTCAAAAGAATGTTCAGTAAATTGTTTAATTGGTGGACGCTCGGTGTTGGTCCTGCAACAATTAGGCATAATTTTAAATCAGACGGTTTGTGAATCTTGACATATAGTGTACGAAGAGCAAAAAGCATTGGAATGTCTATAGAAAGAGTCTTCTATAGTCATTGTAGAAACTGACAAAGGAGAAGCCATTGTAATAATGGACAAGACATCTTACAGGAAAATCACTTCAAAACTACAAAATGATCAGCATTTCTTCCCAAAATTAGAAACTAATAAGGATAAGCAAATAATGAACAAATAATTCAAAAGTAATAATGGAATTAGAGTTGGATTAATAACATTGAGAAAAAGCAAACAATTTTTGCAAGCTACTAAAATTTGTAAATTTAAAGAAATCTATAATAGCTTAAAAGACCTCCATACACTTTATGTAAACATTCTCAAGCTATCTGGTTTAAAATTATGTGCAATTGTTGTAGGACAAATATCAGGTACCTGACAATTAAGCAATTTACTGGAAGTAAGGTTGAAACAATTCTACAGTTTGGTTCCTAGTTACCCCAGAGAAGACATGGATTTCCTAAATCACTTACCAGAAAGAGTAAATATAGAAACGATTATGATTAGTTTTGATGTGATCAGCCAATACACAAATATTATCCATGGATCAGGATGGAAAGCAGCAGAATTCTGGATAGACAAACACCTACATAGAATTCCAGATTGAGTTCCAAAATAATTTGTACTAGAAGGATTACAATTTGTTCTAGAACTAACGTTTTGGACTTAAGTCGAAGAAAAATTAAAAGATATAGTTTGTATGGAGTAACAAAGTTCCCAAATTTTAGACCTTCACAGTCTCATCTTCTAGATGAAGTGGTGTTGCTGCCACATTTTAGCAAGCAGAGAAATGATATTAGTGTTGACAGGATTTCTGGAATTTGATCTTTTGAACTAACAGTTTTTCAATTCATTAGTATGAAACCATTGCTTGTAAATAATCACTAAAAACTTACAAACTTTCTTTCTCACACTCACACACACACATACACACACACACACTGATTATATACACATCCATTGATTTAGTAGACTATTCTATTCACTGACTGTTTCATTGATTCTATAGGCGGCAATTTTACTAATAAAACACCCGTTCATTCAGGTTGGGTGTGCTCTTAGCTTACTGACAGTCTCCAATTCCTGCAGTTAAAATACAAAAATAAACAACTTAAAAATATTATTTATTCATTGAAACACAATTACGATAATTGGATATAGACTGTAAATTTCATCTCAGAATGATGACCACCCGAACAGATTAAAGCTAATCAGAGGCAATTGTTATTACATACAGGATTTTTTCTTCTTTCTTTTCTTTTTGTTTATATTATTATTAGTCATTGTTGTTGTTTAGCCCATGGTCATTTCAGCCATCAAGCTGGTTTATGATCAAAGAAATTCCATTCTTTTTTCTCAGACGCAGATTTACTCAGGACCACATTATCTAATTCAAAGATGGTAAAGTATAAATTGAGGGAAATTTAGTTATTTCTAGCAAATTAACATCCACGTAAGGGCTCATTCAGTTTGGTGTGTGCATGTGTGAGCATGCAGTGTTTATTCTAAGTCAGTCAACCCAAATCAAGGAGACCTGTGATGATAGATTCCCATCTTTTACTCACAGACACTATACATAAGACCACATTTATCAAATGTGGTTATATTTTTATGCAACAATAAACTATAATTTGAGAGATTTGATTGTTATTTCTAGCAAGTCAAATGCTCACACAAAGGCTCCCTTGTCTTGGTTTGTGTATACGTTGCCATATTCAGCCCAAATATTCGACCTGTTTATTGTTCAAACCATCCAGATCTGACCTCTCACACCTACCTTACAATGTCATTATAAAAATAAACAGTTACATGTTTGAAATCTCAAAGCTATGAGATAATGCAGGATTAATTCAAAACAATGTGAATAAATAAGCATTACATTTGACAGAGTAATCTGAATGTTAAAGGGTTAATCCTTTGCCAACCCTAATCAAGCAGACCTATGATGACATTCTTTTTCTCAGGCTCAATCTCTCCAAGACTCAACAAGCATTATCAGTTATGTTGCATTCCACCTGACAGCAGTCATGGGCTACAAATATCTTATTACTACCTACACTACATGCTTACAAAAGAACTTCTACATGGTTAATTTACCTGCTAGAAATAGCTAACAAATTTCCTTCAGATCACATCCTCTCTCCTTGGGAGATGAAAAAAACGTACTTTATGGACTTTATAAACAAAACAAATGAGATGGTCATAGTTGGAAACCATTTGATCCTAATTTTTCTAGTCAATCAAGGCCGACCTGGTGTTAAACAACAACAATTATCTACACTTAGATCTGTTTACAACTTAAAGTATTTGCGAAGAACACAATTGTGCCATTAACAGAATATAAACTGAAGACTGTTCACCTGGTATTTCATAATCTAAATGATTCTCTCAGCTCTGATACAACCTCTAAATGTTAAAATTCTTCCTTACATCACAAATGACTTAGTAAAAAGTTTCTCAGGGTCCAATTTAATAAATCACTAAATGGCAGAAATGCATGTCATACTTTCTTTTCCTAACCAATACTTAAATCTGTCTGCTACTAGAAAAATTCTTCTTCTATATACCAATTTCTTGCATATATAATAATCACTTTTGTCTTCCTTATTCAATAAGTATTCGATAATGTGATTTATTCGTGTAAGACTGTCTCCCTGTGATTTACCAGCTCTGACTATGATTTTGTGCTTGAGTGTGTTCTGGCTTTATACGAGATGACAGATCAATTTTATGTGAAAAAAAACAAAACAAAACAAAACAAAAACCACCTAAATATGCTATTTTTCACCCCAAATACTCAATATAGTGTGCACAGTTTCCAGTAATCAACCAAACATTAATATGTAATTAACACACATTCCTGGCCTCTTATTGATCGAGAAGCCTCAATCACTGTCAAAATACCTAATGGCTCAATGATACTGGACACAACTGGTCACTCTAACTGGACAAAATACGCTGCTATAGCTATGTATTATAAATCTCTATGGACACGTTCAATATGATTAACCATGGAAAAATAATCAACTACAAGTTGTTGTTTGTATCTTGAGGATTTCATTAACATTAAACTAAATCTAAGTAGATTGATAGGTAATTTATTTAATTGCTGAATGTATTAATTTGTTATATATTGCAATAATGGTTTCTCCAATAAGAAGGGATGGCTTTGTTTGTCCATTTAT
Source organism: Octopus bimaculoides (assembly GCF_001194135.2). Classification (NCBI taxonomy): domain Eukaryota; kingdom Metazoa; phylum Mollusca; class Cephalopoda; order Octopoda; family Octopodidae; genus Octopus; species Octopus bimaculoides. The sequence continues at coordinate 34,407,931 of NC_068994.1, read as the reverse complement.
TTCAATTTCCATAATAGTGTAAGTTTGAAAGTGGGCTTATGTGAGGTAGGATTTGTGGTTAAGTACTCTTCCTGTCTGTAGCCATTATCAGTTTGCAACTTCTCTGACATATGTATATATACTCTTTTACTCTTTTACTTGTTTCAGTCATTTGACTGTGGCCATGCTGGAGCACCGCCTTTAGTCTAGCAAATCAACCCCAAGACTTATTCTTTGGAAGCCTAGTACTTATTCTATCGGTCTCTTTTGCCGAACCGCTAAGTTACGGGGACATTAACACACCAGCATTGGTTGTCAAACGATGTTGGAGAGGAGGGGGGGGGGGACAAACATACACACAAACACACACACACACACATATATATACATATATACGACGGGCTTCTTTCAGTTTCTGTCTACCAAATCCACTTACAAGGCTTTGGTCGGCTTGAGGCTATAGTAGAAGACACTTGCCCAAGGTGCCATGCAGTGGGACTGAACCCGGAACCATGTGGTTCATAAGGAAGCAACTTACCACACAGCCACTCCTAGGCCTATAATGATACTGGACACATATATATGTAAGCATACATATATATATATGTATATGTATACATATATATGTATACATGTGTGTATACATATGTGTGTGTATGTATCTTTGTGTCTGTCTCTCACGACCACTCAACAACTGGTGTTGATGTGTTTATGTCCTCATAACTTAGCAGCTCAACAAAAAGAGACCAATAGAATAAGTACCAAGCTTTCATTAGAAAATATAAGTACTGGGGTCGATTCATTTGATTAATATTTCTTCAAGGCAGTGCTCCAGCATGGCTGCAATCTGAAGCCATAAATATAAATATATATATATATATATATATATATAGTAAATATAGCTTTTATCTTTTATTCGTTTCAGTTATTAGACTGCGGCCA
>NC_068994.1:34405266-34406174 GCF_001194135.2 Octopus bimaculoides | reverse complement strand
CATTATAAATATATGACAGGCTTCTTTCACTTTCTTATTTCTTTATTACCCACAAGGGGCTAAACATAGAGGGGACAATCAAGGACAGATGAAGAGATTAAGTCGATTACATCGACCCCAGTGCGTAACTGGTACTTAATTTATCGACCCCGAAAGGATGAAAGGCAAAGTCAACCTCGGCAGAATTTGAACTCAGAACGTAATGGCAGACGAAATACCACTAAGCATTTTGCCTGGCGTGCTAACGTTTCTGCCAGCTCGCCGCCTTCTTTCAGTTTCTGTCTACCAAATCCACTCACAAGGCTTTGATTGGCCTGAGGCTATAGCAGAAGACTCTTGCCCAAAATGCCATGTAGTGGGACTGATCCAGAACCATGAAATGGCAAGCTTCTTACCAAACAAGTCACACCTGCAGCTGTGTGTGTGTGTTAAAAACAATAAGAGACAAAATTCAAAATGGAAAAACAGAATGTTTGAGGATTAAAGCAGATGATCACAGATTTATTCAGTTACTGATAACAATGCCGGTGATATTAGTTGCATTAAACAAAAATAATTATATGATATGGAAAAAAAAAATAAATAAAACTACATTGATCAATGATTAATGTTAACTCTTTCAAGAAAGCAAGAGAGACAACTCAGTACGTATTTTAGTATTATGTCTCCTCAGTGAAGCAGAAACATCATTGTATTTGCTGTAGTAATGATGGAAGAATCATTAAGTACACAAACAAAATTATAATACACTGACTAACATAGAAAATATTGTTTAGGGAATGGTGTTTAAATTAATTAAACGATAGAAAATAATTTTTAAATGTTTTCCGGAACATTGTTATTTAGAAAGGAAAGAGGATAGGAAAATAGTGATGTACTGATCCTGCAAAAAAACTGGTAGATTTAAC
>NC_068994.1:34400726-34405256 GCF_001194135.2 Octopus bimaculoides | reverse complement strand
TATCCGTTAGAACTTTCTACCTAAACTTTGGCACAGAAATCCATCATGAAGCCTAGAAACATGTAGCTGGAGCTTAACCCAATTTCTACAATGTATAAAGGACTGAGATTATGACAATTCCCACTAAACAAGATACTAGCTGGTCATAAGGTTTGCTCCCCAGCTATTACAGGAATTCATTTACAGCAGAGTGGATTGGAGAAATGTGAAATGAACTGTTTTGTTCAAGATTAGAATACTCTGTTTTCTGTTTGCTATAGGAATATCACAATTGTGAGTGCAACACTACAACCACTTGGCCAGCCTTCACTATTCTCAATGTAGTGGTTGACAGAATTAAAAATTTTACAAACCAGCTCTTTCACTGATTTTAGTTATTAGATTTTTGCCATGCTGGAGCACCATTTTTTTTCTTCTTTTATTACACCCGCTACTGTGGAGGCCCAGTGGTTAGGGTGGTGAACGTGCAGTCATAGGATTGCAGTTTCGATTCCCAGACCGGGCGTTGTGAGTGTTTATTGAGCGAAAACACCTAAAGCCCCATAAGGCTCCGGCAGGGGATGGTGGCGAACCCTGCTGTACTCTTTCACCACAACCTTCTCTAACTCTTACTTATTGTTTCTGTTGTGCCTGTAATTCAAAGGGTCAGCCTTGTCACACTGTGTTACGCTGAATATCCCCGAGAACTACGTTAAGGCTACACGTGTCTGTGGAGTGCTCAGCCACTTGCACGTTAATTTCACGAGCCGGCTGTTCCATTGATCGGATCAACTGGAACTCTCGACGTCATAAGCGATGGAGTGCCAACAACAACAACACCCACTACATATTTTATTCTGGAATTTATTTTTCCAACTTCTATTTCTCTTTTTCACACATAAACATAGACATATAAACAGACTTCCATACAGTTTTCACCTGCTAAATTTCACTCACAAGCTACTGATCTACCCAAGGCTACACATGAAGGCACTTGTTCAGTGTACCATGTTGCTAGGTTCACCGCAATGTGTTTCCTTTGAGAACTCCTGAAGCACACAACCATTCCTCTAAAAGAATATAACACTTTTTAAAACAAAAATATAGAAAAGCCAACCAGAAAGGCCATGCATGACTGTGCAACTGAGTAAAAGGGTTCACAGTCATTGAGGGGTCAGCCCTTTATAATTTGTTATCAGTATTGCATAATACTTGATGTGAAAATGCTTAAATCTCAAACGGTCCTCTGAGCCTTACTGAAAATAACCTTGATGGAAATGCAAAGGTTTTCTTTCTCAGTCCAGCAAGTCAGTAATAAAACATCAATATTGTCTTCTTGGAACTTCAAACATTTGGAACATACTTGAGACTAAAGAGTTTTCACTGCAAGTTTTGCTGCAGAGAAAAACAAAGCTTGTTTTAAACAAAAAGGTGTTAGGATACCATAGCTAGCTCAGATCTCCCTCTAAGAACTGACTGATACATTTCAAACTCATTAGTTCTCTTCAGCACCGGATACCATGAAAGGCAATCACATGAGTTGATTGGAAAGCTTTGCTTGCTTCATCAAAAGTCATTAAGTATCATTTATTGATTGCATGTGTGGGCCACTAGGCTGGAACAAATACATGGGTAGGTGCATGAAGCAGTGATGGAGGATATTTTTTTTTGTTATTGTAAGTGAAAATTTTTCCCCCATATTTGAACTGATCTAAAGTTTATTTTCTGTCACTGCTTTGCACACCAACCCACCTAAAAACTTCAGTAAATATATTTTTGTCAACTTAGATTGTCTACCAGTAATTACCTTGGTCCATGTTTATTTGTTTTTGATTAATTAAAATATGTGCCAAACCATAGTGACTGTATTGTAAAAGAGTAAAATGGCTTGTTAGCTTGCAAGCTAAGTTCAATTCCACTCGCAGGTGGTTTCAGATAGATTTTCTTTTTCTTTTTTTTTGAACATGAGCATAGGCACAGACATGGGTGTGTGATTATGAAGCTAGCTTTGCAATAATGTGGTTTTGTGTTCAGTCCCATTGTGGGGCACCTAGAGCAAATGTCTTCTAATATACTCTCAGGCTGACCAATGCACAATGAGTGAATTTGATAGATGGAAAGTGTGTGGAAGTTAGTTGTGTGTATATATGTGTATATACATTAATATATATCTAGGTGTGAGTATTCGTTTCTCACCAATACTTGATAACTGATGTTGGTTTGTTTATTTCCCTGTAAACAAGAGGTTCGGGAAAAGAAATTGATAGAATAAGTACCAGACTTGAAAGAATATAAGTACTGGCATTCAGTTGTTCGACTAAAACTGTTCAAAGTGGTTCCCCAGTAAGGGGCAAGTAAAAGATAAAAGACATATGAAGAGGAGTCTTTGATGGTTCTTGTTCTTCATATAACATAAGGAATGAAGAAAAAATTTCACAAAAACTCAGATGAAGTTCATAATTTACAATCATCGTTAAATTTTAGAGGCACTCATAGACTTGGATTCTGAATAGGAATTGTTGACAAAGTTTGGTGATGGACATCTAGTAGTATTCTTAGAAAAAAAAAAAAATGAAGTTAAGACTAATGATGAACAACACAGAATATGTGTTGGAGCTAGAGTCTTGGTTTGCTGAACAACCTGCATTATTATTCAGTGAACATGGCTTGTCTACAGTCAGTTCCACTATCTTGTCTTTCAGGCTTGTATTGATCTGGTGCGACAAATCCCACAAGCCTAGTTAGTTATCAGAATGCATAGTGAAGATGTGTGGCTGAGTGGTTAGGGTATTTAGCCCATGACTGTTGCCGTGTGCTGTGTCCTTGAGTAAGACATTTTATTTCACACTGCCTCAGTCCATTCAGCTGACACAAAAGAGTTCTATCTGTATTTCAGAGAGCCAGCCTTGTCACATTGTGTCATGCTGAATCTCACTGTGAACTACAATAAAGGTATGCATGTCTGTGGAGTCCTCGGTCACTTGCATGTTAATTTCACAAGCAGGCTGTTCTGTTTTGATTGGATCAATCGAAACACTCATTGTAACCAATGGAATACCAGTTTATCAGAATGCAGGATCTGTATAGAGTTACCTTCTCTTAAATGAGCAGCTAAATGAGAGCTGAAGGGCCTCATCTGTGCAGGGAAAACAAAAAAGCAGTGTTTTGTAAGTGACCTTCTTCCAGAGGTAATTCTGTGAAGTGCTAATTAAACCATTGCTGGAATCAAGGCAGCTGCTTCTGTGCATGGTCAGAATAGAGTGAGGAACAACAGTGCCAAACTACTAGGTATCATTCTAAACTGCATCTAATAGCAGAGCCCTATTTTGGGAGATCCAGTGTTTTGTAGAGCGTGGAATCAAATCAGAGTACAGAAGGAATAACAGTAGAGACAGATTTATAATATCAAACAGACTGATGGAGGAAGTGCAACTGTTTATCATCTCTAAAAGGTGCTTAACCACAGGCCAGTCCTGGTGTAGTACCTTAATATAAGATCAAGGTATGGATGTTATATATTCTATATATTATCTTTCTTTGTTTATCAGCAAAAAAAAAATTATTTAATGCCATCTTATATTTAAGAAGACAGTGATTTGAGGGTAAACCTGGCTATTATTTCCAGCAGAATGAATGACCATGTAATGGCTTTTTCATTAAACTCATTAGCTAAGCGTTAATTGTAGAGTATTGTATCAGATTTAAAAAAAAAAAAAAATACAAGTAAGAAAAAACACCCAAAAACCATGGGGAAAATTTTGAGGTTAGATTATTCAGTAGATTTCACTGGAATTACTTTAACACAATTACCAAAGTTCTGTTGGCATTAAGTTGATTCTAAGCACTAATGAATGAAGTGTTTGATATGGATTTATTTTGACAAACATTAATGGATGAAAGAATTCCACCCTTCCATCCCATGATAAGAAAGCAATATGTGGCCTTTTGCCAATATCATAAATCATTGTTTATAAACTCATAAACAGAACCGATGGATTAAATGCTTGTAGGTTGAAGAATTTAATTTAATCCAAACTTGGTTTGGGGTTCAAATTTCTTTAGTGTAGGTGGGTGTTTGGGTCAAATATGTGGTATGGCTGTTTCTGGATCAATCCGGTGGAATTTATATTCCTCCAGAATAAATAGACAAGGCTTTGTCCTAATATAAGAAAATCAATATCTATAGAGCCACAAAAACTGAAACGGGAATATCAGTTAATTCTGGAGTTTAATCAAGAGTGTTGATGACTATGTTGTCAATCCCATCATCATCTCTTAGCTACATGTATTGGCCATGATAATTGATGCATCACTTATCATATCCCATCATCAATGTTTTAAATTTATTATAGGCGCAAGCTTGGCTGATTGGTTAAGAAACTCACTTTGCAACTATGTGGTTATGGGTTCAGTCCCATGGTGCAGTACCTTAGGTAAATGTCTATTACTATAGACTCTTACCGACTAATGTTTTAGTGAATTTAGTGAGCAGATCAATATAAAAGCCCTTCATATATATGTATGTGTATATATATATATATATATATATAT
>NC_068994.1:34395888-34399600 GCF_001194135.2 Octopus bimaculoides | reverse complement strand
GATCATCACCTCCATCACCACCACTTGACAACCGGTATTGGTTTGTTTATATCTTTGTAACTGAGTAGTTCAGCAAAAACGACTTTTTTTTTATTTATTTGAAAATAAATAAAATCAAATCAAAAAAGTACCGAGACTGATTTGTTTGACTAAACCCTTCAAAGAATAGTGCTCCAGCTTGGACGCTGTCCAATGATGGAAACAAAAGATTAAAAAAAAAAAAAAAAAAAAAAGAAGGAAAATATGAAGTAGTTGCAGCAGCTGAAATTTTGCCCACTTTCAAATTTGCTGATCATACACAAGAGGTTGCATTGGAATTCTTGGTATCCAATACATATCTCTGTCACTTTCTGCACTGCTTGGCATTGGTTCTGTTACCACAGGCCACTCATCACTGACATCTACCACTCTTTCACCATCGCCGAGCTTTATCACTTATTCTCTTACCAGCTAACATTAACCTTCTGCACTAAGTCAGCATTTCCTCTTCTCTAATTCTTTCATTGGCATACATCACTCACTTTCACTCATGATCATTTCTATGGGTATCCCTCACTCACGCTCACTTACCAGCAAACATAGCTACCATTAATTTTTCTCCTATCACTTCCTGCCATGGTTGTCTCTCTTATAATGGTGATGCTTGCTTGCAACCATCATGTGATGTCAGGGCAAGGGTGTGTACACAAACAAACACACACACACACCTTCATCATAATCTTCTTTTAGTTCCGTCTATCAAATCCACTCACAGCGCTTTGGCTGTCTTGAGGCTATCGCAGAAGACACTTGCCTAAGATGCTGCAAGGTGGGGGACTGAACCTGAGACTACAAGGTGACCACACAGCTGGAAAGCAAGCTTCTCATCCATACAAATCTTAACGAACAAAATCTATAAATGTGTGATTGATACAAACATTCAGGCGGAAATTCTGATAATCAATAAGTTGAGTAGGTCTTATGTATCAATCAAATTACTTTGTAAAGTTTAGTTATGACATTCTTTACACTCTGAGTTCAAATTCCACTGACATCAATATTGCATTTCAGCTTTCTTGGGTCAATGAAACAACAGTCTATAACTAGGGTTAATTTCAATTGACTTAGTTTGGATCTCTACTAAAGATTCCTTCTACTTTGAGGAGGTGCTAAAAGATTCCTGGCTTTAAGGGTATCGTGAAAGGCCTGATTGGAGGCCCAACCTTCCAAGTTCTTTTACAGGGCTTAGAAAGACTGAACGACCACTGCAATAGGTGTGTGAATCTGAGAGGGGAGTAAGTTAAATAAAATCTTAACTGATCCTCCTGTATTTTCTTTTACTGAAATCCAGAAACCTTTCAGCACTCTCTTGTGTGTGTGTGTGTGTGTGTACACACGAGGGCTGCTGAAAGTTCCTGGTTTTAAGAGTGTTGCAAAAGGCCTGGGTGGAGGCCCAACCTTCTGGGACCTTTTACAGGGCTTAGAAAAACTGAAGGGCTGCTGCCATAAGTTTGAATCTGAGAGAGTGTGTTGTATAAAAGCGTAACTGATCCTCCTGCATTTTCTTTTACCCAAAACCAGAACCTTTTCAGCACCTTATTCCTAGGCTAACCAAAGCTTTGTGAGCAGATTTGGTACATGGAAATTAAAAGAAACCCATGTGTGCACACATGTGTAATCTGCACATCTCATGCTAGTCGTGGACAAATGTCACTATCATACAAGCTTGATACTTGCTTATCTCCTTTGAAAATATGTCTGGTTACTGTGATGTTTGAACGACTAGTGAGAAACATTAATTATCTCACTTGTTAACAAGTGAGGTTTGGTAACCGGAAGAGCATCTGGCCTTGGAAAATCTACCTCAATGAATTTCATCTGTCCCATACAAGTATAGAAAAGTTAATCTTTAAAACTGATGGCAAGAAAATTATGATTAACAAAACAAGCAATAATTTATACATATTTTTTTAAATCAAATTTTAAACTTCAAAATAATATTTGAAAAGAGAAAGAAATTCTGAACAAATTACTTAAATTTTTAACCAATCCTCAATGCATAAAAAAAAAGCCTCATACATTGAGGACCACTGAGATATGGACAGCAGAACATTTTTTTTTAGCTCATGTAATGAAGGTGGTGATTGGGAGGTGGGTGATAGGAGTGGAAGAAGAGATTCAAAGAGGGGCCCTGCGATCCCCAAAGAGTTGCTGTGAATCTGTGAGAAAAGCTAACCATACCCACACATTCTACATAGGCTTGGAAAACATCATACCTCTTTGTATAACTTTTCTCATAGGCCCTAGTTGGAGCATGTTACCCGGCACCTAGCAAAAAAGAAAAGAAAAAAAGTAGTGTGAAGTTACCGTATTTAATGGCGTAGAAGATGCACAATTTGTTTTCCTCCAAAGAATGCAATGTTGGTCCTGTATAGATTACATCCTTTAATGCACTGAAACTGGTTTTCTTGAATATGAGCTACTGAAATTTTGGGTTCATCTATTGTAATATACCCGTGCGTTTTTTAACGCCACGAAATAGGGAAATGAGTTTCACTAACTTCGTAGCCCGAAGAGTGAACACACACACAAACACACACACTCACACACACACGCACACTTTCTCAGACGAAGAGCCATCGAAACAGGCTCCAGCACCACTTTCTCCCCATATCATGCAAACTTATCAAAATTAAGTTTATATTATTAATGTAAACTGATTGATAATTAATTTCTTTTTAATCCTTGCCAAATAAAAATATAATACAGACGATAAATCACAACGTTGCACTAATTTGTATTAAGGCAACCAGAGTGTCCTCCCTTAGATGCAATAGCGTTTATACTGTTTCTCACAGATGATACACAAATAAAACGTATCTTGTTTATAGTCTATATTTTTTTGTTCTTGTTGCTATGGTAATTTAACACGCGTGTCGTAATGGCTGTATGGTTGAAGTTCACTTCTCTAACACGTGGTTCTCGGTTCGATCCTTCTGTTCGATAACTTGAGCAAGTTTGTTCTATCATGAATTCGGGTTTAACAACTGTTTGGTGAACTGCATTTGGCAGACGAAAATTTTGCAAAGGAATAATAAAAATAATTATAATAATCCTTTCTAATATAGGCATAAGGCCTGAAATTTGGGGGAGGGGGATAGTCGATTTCATCGACTCCAGTACGTAACTGATACTTATTTCCTCGACTCCGAAAGGATGGAAGGCAAAGTCGACTTTGGCGGAACTTGAATTCAGAACAAGAAGACAGACTAAATGCTGCTTAGCATTTTGTGTCAACTATTCTACTAACTCGCCGCTTTAATAATAATAATTTCAGATGTTGGCACAAGACCGGCAATTTCGGGGAAGATAGTAAGTCGATTACATCGACCTCAGTACTCAACTGGTACTTATTTTATTGACCTACAAAAGTTGACGTCGGCGGAATTTGAACTCAGAACGTAAAGACGGACGAAACGCTGCTAAGCGCTTTGTCCGGCGTTCTAACGATTCTACCAGCTCGCTGCTTAATAATAATAATAATAATAATACTTTTATTAACCACATGGGCCGAAAAAATAAGATTTACAATAATAATAATAATAGTAGTAGTAGTTTCGAAGTTTGGTACAAGGCCAGCAATTTTTGAGGAAAGTGGGTTAGTCGATACCATCGACTCCAGAAATGCAAAGTCAACCTGAGTGGTATTTGAACTCAGAACGGAAGGAGTGGG
>NC_068994.1:34392896-34395551 GCF_001194135.2 Octopus bimaculoides | reverse complement strand
ATATATATATATATATATATATATACACGTGTGTGTGTGAAGTCTCAATGCCTAGTGGTTGGAATTTTGGGCTCACGATTGTAAGTTAAAATCGTAGGTTCGATTCCCACACTGAGCCGTGTGTTGTTTCCTTGAGCAAGACACTTCATATATATATTCATATCTTTATTCTTTTGTTTCAGTCATGTGACTGTGGCCATGCTGGAGTACCACCTTCAGGACATTTTAGTCAAAGAAATCGACCCCAGGACTTATTCTTTGCCGAGCCACTAAGTTACGGGGACGCGAACACACCAGCATCGGTTGTTAAGCGATGGCAGGGGAACACACACATAGAAATACATACATACATACACAAAGGGCTTCTTTCAGTTCCCGCCTAGCAAATCCACTCATAAGGCTTTGGTCGGCCGGAGGTTATACTAGAAGACACTTGTCCAAGGTGTCACGAAGTGGGACTGAACCCGGAACCATGTGGTTGAGAAGTAAGCTCCTTACCTCACAGCCACTACTACATGTATCATAGTGGGGTAGGTCAGTTTATTTTAAACTAGTTTCGGGCCAGCAGTGTTTGAGGCCTGAAGATACACCATAAGGTTAAACCCCTTATGAGCAAGAAACCCAAGGTAACCCCATAAACTGGCCTCCCCCATTATAATATTAACTATTTTACATCTTAGAGTGTGCTTCTCCTCCGGGTTTATGCATTGCTACAAACTATAGGAGCAGTCATGGTTCTGTGATTCAGAAGTTCGCTTTGGAACCTCGAAGTTTTTGGTTCAGTGCGGCACTTTGGGCAAATGTCTTCTACTCTAGTCCTGGACCGACCAATGCCTTAGGGAATGCATTTGGAAGACGAAGGCCACGTGGAAGCTCACGTGCATTATGTGTGAGTATATGCATGTGTGTGTGTGTGTGTGTTTGTCTTGCTACCGCTTGACAACGGGTGTTGGTTTGTTTATCTCCCTATAACAATAGTTCGGCAAAAAGGTCAACAGAATAAATTATAAGTGCCAGACTTTGACCCCAGTCCCGCTAAAAAAAAAAAAAAAGGAAAAGGACTGGGTTCGAACGGCTCGGTCAAACCCTTCAAGGCAGTACCCCAGCATGGTCGTGGTTCTATGACTAAAGCAAGATTGTGTATGTTTCGAAATATGGCTCCGTAAGCCATTTCTATTGAGAAATAAATAAGATTTTAGCGAATAGCCACGCAATGACTGCAATTGAAATTGTATCACAAATAGTTCGTTTAATGGACTCCGCGATTTAAATGATTTAACGATGTTGCCAGGTCGACAAGAAAACATTATTATATATCACCAGCTGTCTTTCTATCAGTCTCTTTCCCTGCACTTGTGTAAGGGCTGACGTTTCTTTTATAAACGTGACTACTATAAATACTAAGAGACAGAAAAAAGAAAAAGTGAAAACGAAAGAAAAACCCAACAAATTTCCCAGCTCCAGTGACATATATCAACGTCCTGTTTACAGACTCGCGTATAATTAAAATTGATGAAGGGAAGAACGAACGAAGAAGAAAAAAAAAAAAAAATGCAACAAAAGCAAATCGATAATTTTCATGTGTATATGTATAATATACATGTTTATAATGATATGTGAATATTTGATGGAAAACATACGTACGATAGCACATATTCACGAACACACACATGCGCACATGATACATGTATATATATATATATATATAATGCGTGTGTTTTGACATTAATTTGAAGTCACACTTATACATAAACACAATTATTGCCACAATTATACACACTAAGTTACGCTCATACACGCACGCAAACACATACGTACATACGAACGTTCATAATTTTGAAGTTAAACATAGACAAACATTCGAATTATTAAAACTAGTATGTAAACTGTTCATTTAACGCAAATAGAAATGCATGAGTTGCGTCCCTTGCACGCTGCTCTCGCCACCACAATCGTCTGAGGAGGTTTATATTTTTATCAACTTCGATTCGTTACTTGCTGCCTAGCAACCATTAAGCATAGCATAAACACCACAACTTCATATTCTCTATAAATTTGAGGCATTGTATCATTAAGAAATGTAAAAGGTTTGAAATATTTGTTAAGTGTATGTATGTTTTACTGACAATCAATCCGCGACCCAGACACAGTAGTGTCTTACAAAGACCGCTACATGGTCAGCGTTTGATACCTATACCGATCCCTACGCTTCTACATATTATCGATTCCTATCCCAAGGAGATCATGGAACGTTTACGATACTGGATATTCTACAAAAAAAAATATCCCAACACCTTCGAATGAGGTCTGTACGAAAATGCTAAGTTTTTTTGTTTTAATATGGTGGTTGTCTACTCCTTATGCAGAGTTTGACCAACTCCTGTACCTACACCTTAGAACCATCATGGCATCTGATGTGGCCCTTTAAACCAGATAATGTTCTGAAAAGACACCCACACAGGTTGCATATCCCATTTGGACCACCAAGAGCTGCAGATAAGTTATGATCTTTGTAGATCTTATAATGTCCTTTGAGGCCTCCGTTAGATTTGTAAACCTTCTGGCAGACATTGCATTCAAAGGTACACACACACACATTATATATATATGTATATATATATATATATATATATATATATATATATATATATATAT
>NC_068994.1:34383173-34392182 GCF_001194135.2 Octopus bimaculoides | reverse complement strand
TCTTTTGTACAGAAGTTCTGAATATTTCTACGATTAAAGACGCCCACCCAGCACAGTGAACAATAGCCAACATCTATTATCTCGTCAGAGTGTCGAGATTGTCATCATCACCACAACCATCATAGCCATCTCAGTAACCCTATTAAGCGTTAGTAGGACTTGAAAAAGCGCCAAAAAGACTGACTTTACCTTACATGTGATAACCAGAAACAGCGAGAATGGAAATCTTAAGCATTTCGTTAAATTTATTCAATGAAAAAAAAACAAAAAAAAAACCCATACGTGCCGATATTCGGCTCTTGTAGATTATCAGTGTTTGTCCCCCGTACACCAGCGACGTTTGGCCACGTACCCCACCGACGCCGTACCCCAACCAAGGTTTGATGCCCAAATTCATCAGCCTTAGCGTTTTATAACCCCAACTTCTGACTCAATATCTCCGGTTAAGAAACCCTGCTCTAGTAGATAGACAGAAAATCTCACACTGCACGCTGTCACAACTAGTTTCAATTATATTACCAGCACTTAGATGTTAACTGTGTGAATGAAAGAATGAGTGAGTGAGTGAATGAATGGTTTATGCATAGATTGATTGAATAATCACAAGCTAGCATTGGGAACATGTAGGTTGAGGGGTTGGTAAGTGGCGGAGGTAACGATTAGGTTGGAGATAATAGGAATATATTGCTATCACACATTAACACTGACCAGATATATGCAGGAGTGGTAGGGGATAGAATTGATTGAATCTACTTCAGTACATAAAGAGTGGAATTAACGAAGGAATTTAGACACGGTCGACTGCTAGAAACAGTAATCAAAGGTTCCTCGAATCACAACTCATTGTTTTAAAAATTGAAGGGCGGACACTGAATAGCGTGGTTCTAGCTATTTTTCTCGACTAACTCTGACTCATAAGGCTGGTTACCTAGTTTCCGCGACATAAGTAACCGAGAGCACAACATTTCCCCGACCGCTCGTCCGTTGCAGTGTTAAAGGCCAGCAATTTTGAAGGGAGCGAGTCGAGTCGATTACACTGACCTCGGTACTTTATTTTATCAAAGTATTTTATCTTTATCAAGCACAACGGAATGAAAGGCAAAGTTCTGAGCTCAAATCCTCGGTGGGATTTGAAGTCGAAACGTAAAGCACCGGAAATTTCTCGAAACATGAAACCTTGAAATAAACAAATATTCTTTTTAACTCTACACACAAGACCCGCAGTTTTGGGGGAGGAGATAGTCGATTAGATCGACCCCAATACGCAACTGGAACTTAATTTATCGACCACCAAAGGCAAAGTCAACCTCAGCGGAATTTGAACTCAGAACGTATAAAGACAGACGAAATACCGCTAAGCATTTGGCCCGGCGTGCTGACGTTTCTTATTTCTTTGTTGCCAACATGGGGCTAAACAGAGAGGGGACAAAGAAGGACAGACAAAGGGATTAAGTCGATTACATCGACCCCAGTGCGTAACTGGCACTTAATTTATCGACCCCCAAAGGATGAAAGGCAAAGTCGATCTCGGCGGAATTTGACCTCAGAACGTAGCGGCAGACGAAATACCGCTAAGCATTTCGCCCGGCGTGCTAACGTTTCTGCCAGCTCGCTGTCTTCTTGAAACAAACAAATATTAAGGACATACTAAGAACGTGTTGGCTGGATAATATCCATATTATCAGTTTATACACTAAAATTAAGTCTCTTGCCGTTTGTTTCGGTTTGAAGAATCATTTTTGCAATTGCTTACTACGGCATTCTAATTATTTATCCGCAGTACCTCTCAATACGAAGTAGCGGTTTGACCTGGAGAGACTCCCACATCTCCGAGCCACGTGACCTGTCAGGTGCCATTACTCCTGAGACTTCTCGAGCGAACCGCATTTTGCCTGCTTGCTTGAATTCGCCATCGTACTCTTTCGGTCATTGCCCGACATTGATGACTCAAAGGTGAGGACAGGCACGAAAACTGAATTGAAGATAGCGAAGTTTGGCTGTCTTACACGTCTCATAAATAGAATTCACACGGACTCATGCTTCACATATATTTAGCATTTATCTTTAACATTGGACTGTGACCATGCAGGGTCAACACTTTACTCTTTTACACTCTTTTACTTGTTTCAGTCATTTGACTGCGGCCATGCTGGAGCAACGCCTTTTAGTCGAGCAAATCGACCCCAGGACTTGTTTGGAAGCCTAGTACTTATTCTATCGGTTTCTTTTGCCGAACCACTAAGGTACGGGGACGTAAACACACCACCATCGGTTGTCAAGCGATGCTGCGGGGACAAACACAGACACACAAACATATACACACACATACACATATATATATATACAGATATACGACGGGCTTCTTTCAGTTTCTGTCTACCAAATCCACTCACAAGGCTTTGGTCGGCCCGAGGCTATAGTAGAAGACATTGTCCAAGGTGCCACGCAGTGGGAATGAACCCGGAACCAGATTTTTGTCGAACAAATTGGACTCAGACTTTAATTTTTCTTTAGTCTGGTACTTCACCGTCTCTTTCCTGAACCGCGTCATTATGGGGACGTAAACAAACCAGGATTGGTTGTCAAGTGGTGTGGGGTTGACAAACACGAACACAACGACACACACACACGGTTTTCCGAAATTTCAGTCTACCGATTTCACTCAAAGGCATTGAACGACCCGAAACTATAGTAAAAGACACTGGCCCAATATGCCGCGCAATGAGATTGAATTACAAAATCCCGTGGTTACAAAGTGAGATTCTTAACCACACAGCCATATCTTACACCTAATAAATTATAAACATCTAAATTATTAAAGGGTAAAAATTATCAGAAAAGCTATTCCTATTCATTTTTTTCATTTCATATATTGTGTAGGTAGGTAGGGTAAAATCGCAGCTGTTTCCGCTTGAACGCGCGCGCGCACACACACACACGTACGCGCGCGTGCGTGCGTGCGTGCGTGTGTGTGTAGAGCTGTATAACTTTCTGTTTTTATTTGATTTACTCTTTCTTCCTTCACACCAACTATCTATGCAACACCAGATTACTAAATAGATATAAACGCTTCATCCAAATGTAAAATTTGTATTATTTAATTCTGTCTGAATTTCTAATAATGGGCAATTCCTTACATGTCAATCAAACATGTAAAACTCTAGTAATTCCTATTAGCAAATGGAACATGTGTAATGGTGAATACCAAAAAATTTTCCAGCTTCCCGTTTTACTAGGTGCTTGTTTATATATACAGCATACATTAGTAGACTTGAACAAATGTGTCTACACGTCTCTCGTTCTCTCTATATCAGTCACATACATACATTACTCATATTTTAGAACACATGTACATATAGCAGATATTTATTGTGCACACATGCATTTCACACACACACCATTACAGAAAGACTAGTGTGTGCGTATGGAATTGTATGCACAGTCACACACTCTCTAACACCTGCTGATAACTGCTAAATAATATATAAGCCATTAGAAGTAAAGAGAAAACTTTTTGGCAGACAGTACAAGGGGGAATCTTACGTTTGTGTGATTGATGGCGCTACAGAAGAAGAGTTACCTGTTTAATTAGCTTTAAGGCCCCTTGAGATATGCAAAAGTTCAGCTCTATCTCTCAAACTAGATTCCAGTTAGCTTGTCTGTTTAGCTTTCAATATCTAGAGCCTGGAAAACTTTATTCAGACTTCCAGGCCTTTTAGAACGTGACGATTAATAGTAAAACATTGCCAGGAAGCTGATAATAATGGTTGAATGCCCAGTAGGTTTAAGCATGGCTTCGTAGATAAGTTCGCCTTGCAACCAATTGGTGGATTTCTACTTCTGTTCCACCAATCAACACCTTGGGCAAATCTCTAGAAGCTGAAAAATTCCATCCAGGCGTGGCTGTGTGGTAAAAAGTTTGCTTTCCAACCACATGGTTTCAAGTTCAGTCCCACTGCGTAACACCTTGGGAAAGTTTCTTCTACTATAGCTTCGGACCGATTAAAGTGAGTGGAGTTGGTAGATGGAAACTGAAAGAAGCATGTCGTATATATATATGTATGTGTGTGTGCCTGTTCTCCCACCCACCACTTGATAACTGTAATTGGTATGTTTACGTCCCAGTAAACTAGAGGTTCATCAACAGAGATCGATGGAATAAGTACTAGGCTGAAAAGTAAGTCCTGGGGTCGATTTGTTCGACTGAAATCCTTCAATGCGGCACTCCGGCATGGCCGCAGTCAAATGACTGAAACAAGTAAAAGATATATAATTTTAACTGATCCTAGGAATGGGTAACCTTTTTTTCGAGAAGCAGGCCGCATTAGACATGGCTAATATCAGGTGGGCCGCACTGTTAAAAAAATTCAAAGTAATTTTTAATTAAGCGTGACGTCCAAAAAGTCCCGCGGGACGCAGTTTGCCCATGTTGCTTTAAACTTTCTTCGATGTCTTCTCGGTTAGTCGGATAGGATGAAATGGATGAGAAAAGCAGACTATGTTCCATTGAAAGTAGATGAACGAGAACATGTGGTTGGTTGTGCGACATGCAGCAGATAGTCGAAAGCGTGCCATTGGCCGGTCACATGTTGATATCAACTAATTTACTCTGTCTGATAATCGAGGAAATGCCAACGTAGAGCCAACTGGATCAGCCTTTACCATATAAATAAGTTACTCTTTTGACCACACATTTTATTTATCAAACATATAAACACAAACATTTTGGGGCCACAGGGAAACATTTAAACACACACACACACACACACATTATATATACAGTAGCGGTCATAATATAAGGTTCAGTAAGAACAAGTGCATTGAAATATTTATTATAGAAGATTAAAAATGTTGGGACGAGATATTTTACACATATTTAGCTATATCTAGTATCTATCATTCGCAAAAGTTTCAAGTGAGTGGAATAAATATTTCCTAAGTTATGAGGAAATAAACAAATAATCTTCCAAACTGCAGCGACCAAAATTTAAGAGTCTCTTAGATAAACAATGGAAATGGAACAAGAACAGAAAAAGAAACCCTTACTATTAATATTTTGTGATCACCCCTTTACTATCAATGACTTCCTGACATATGTTATCACGGGAATGAATTAATTTCTTGCAAAATGATGGAATATTATTGTTCCATTGGTTTTTCAATAATTCCCAGAGTTCATCTTGGTTCTTTGCATTTCTCCTTTGCGCCTCGTCTCCAATAATCAGGAGATGGTGAGCCTTGGAAGGGCTAGTGCTAACAGTGGAAGTGATAATTGGACACATAGGGCTTGATCAACCCCAGCTGGATCGCCATGGTGAGGGTATCTGAAGAAGAAAGCCTCGAAATACTGCAAGAAGCTTCACTGATAATGTGACCAGGTGCATCACTGATGTGACAAGGTGCACCACAGGATGATGTGACAAGGCACATCACAGGATGATGTGACAAAGGAACTTCTTAGCACACAGCTACGCCTGGATGGAGCTTTTCAGCTTCTAGGGATTTTTTAGTACATCACAAGGGGCTGGTAGGTAGAAAGCTACCTGGTTGATTGTTTAAGTTTTACTTTTAGTCGAAGATGTGACAGGGTGCATCACAGGATGATGTGACAAGGCGCATCGCAGGATGATGTGACGAGGCACATCACAGGATGATGTGACAAGGGAACTTCTTAGCACACAGCTACGCCTGGATGGAGTTTTTCAGCTTCTAGAGATTTTTTAGTACATCATAAGGGGCTGGTAGGTAGAAAGATATCTGGTTGGTTAAGTCTTACTTTTAGACGATAATGTGACAAGGCGCATCACTGATGGTGTGACAAGGTGCATCACAGGATGCTGTGACAAGGCGCATCACAGGATGATGTAACAAGGTGCATTACAGGATGATGTGACAAGGAAGCTTCTTAGCACACAGCTACGCCTGGGTGGAGTTTTTCAGTTTCTGGAGATTTTTAGTACATCACAAGGGCTGATCAGTAGAAAGCTATCTGGTTGATTAAGTTTTACTTTTGGACGAAGATGTGACAAGGTGCATCACAAGATGATGTAACAAGGCGCATCGTAGGATGATGTTTGGAAAAAGTAACATTTTTATATGATGTACCTCGAGCATTTCATTTCAACTCTTGCTGAGTGAAATTGTTCAGTAATTTAATATCTCACACGTTTTCTACGTAAACTTAATGAGTAAAATACCTCAATGTACAATTAGCCCAGTACTATGTAGGATTTCTAGACGGTAGTGAGGACTTCTTTGGTTCCATCTTACTTGTTTATATTTTACTTTTGGACGATTCCGACGGATGGGTCAATCAGGTGACTGTTCAAATCTGGTTGTCCCCAGTCTCAAATGTAATTGCCCGAAACTTTTAAGACAATCTGGAAACTTGACTGAGTAGAGAAGGCCACGAATGACCCGTCCTTATTTTTTCCTTGTCTCTCTATTTGTTGTTTTTCCTGTCCGGATGTTTTATTGTCCTCTATTGCGTTTTTGTTATATTTTTTTTATATAACTGCCTTTTTTCGGTTTCCACCTACTAAATCCACTCACAAGACTTTGGTCGGCTCGAGGATATAGCAGAAGAGACTTACCCAAAATGCCACGCAGTAGGACTGAACTCGGAACCATGTGATTGAGAAGGAAGCTTCTTAGCACACAGCTACGCCTGGATGGAGTTTTTCAGCTTCTAGAGACTTTTTAGTACACTTTTTTTAGTATTCTACATATTGTGTGCACGTGCGTAGATATACGAACACACAGACACACACGTGCGTATTCTTTTATTTGTTTCAGTCAGTTGACTGCGGCCATGCTGGAGCACCGCCTTTAGTCGAACAGATCGATTCCAGGACATATTCTTTGTAAGCCTAGTACTTATTCTATCGGTCTCTTTGCTAGGTTATGGGGACGTAAACACACCAACATCGGTTGTCAAGCGATGGTGGTGGGAGGACAAACACAGACACACAAATATATATATATACACGACAAGCTTTTTTCAGTTTCCGTCTACCAAATCCACTCACAAGGCGTTGGTCAACCCGAGGTTATAGTAGACGACAGTTGCCCAACGTGCTACACAGTGGGACTGAACCCGGAACCATGTGGCTGGTAAGCAAGCTATTTACCACACTGCCACTCCTGCGCCTATATATACGCGCGCACACACACACACACACATACATATATATATATATATATATACAAGCACACCGTATTTACTTGTGTATATACATACATACATACATATATATATATATATATATATATATATATATATATATATATATATATATATATATATATATATATACAAGCACATCGTATTTACTTGTATATGTGTGGCATACCAGTTTTTTCCCCTATTGTAATCAAGTATAAGATATTGCAACTTATACGCAAGTAAATGCGATGTGTGCGTGTGTGAAGCACTTCACGTATTTCGAATACAATTTTTTTCATAGTTCAACTTCCACAAACGGCGTAGATTTAATTATTTATAAGACAAAAAGCTCCTTCATATATTCATTTTGATACACCATTCTTAAAGTCCCCGTTATATATTTATTTACTTACTTACGTAATTGAAGAACTTTCTTTTAGTTTAAGTATAGAGAAAATAAGCGTAGATGCAATAAATGAAAATTTAGGCCTCATAGAGTTGCGTCCCTTGATAAGATTTTTATTCTTCGTTTTTCTCACATCCCCACTTCATCACCATACATTAAAATTAATTCTGCAGCTGAAACTAATGTATTTTATCACCGGATGGACAAGGCGAAGGGAAACATATTTGAATATACAATTCAACAAGCACCATACCATAGCCTGCATTTTATTTCTCCGAATTTAATCTCCATAGTTTCAACAAATGACTACAATTTTGTACTCTCGAGAGTTGCTATCATAAATTGGCGATTATAAAGAAGACGTTTTGTCTTATTATTCTCCCAAAATGCCCACCGTTTATCATATTTTTATACAGTTACTTGGCTTGTTGGTCGATACTTATTTATTGTTACTATTGATTTCTAGATATGCTGCAAAAGTTTGCCATCTATCTAACCTGCCTCTTCCAAGCAGACATACATTATTTTACATTATATAGCTGGTCATATTAACTAGATGTCACGCCGTGGTTCGCTGTCTCAAGTCTCACCAGACACCAACAATCATCACCCTCACCCCTATACCTTAGTTTATGATTTTCGCTCTTTATAACAGAAATACAACGAATGCGCATTATAAACACTATCTCTTGAGATGACGTTGTCTTAAAGGGACGATACTATTTATACGATAAAACATTCACATAGGAATGTGACATGTAAGAGAATATCTCGTTAGGATGTGCGTGTGTGATGGGAATTGTAATAAATGTAATGATAAACATTATTAAATATAAAAATGAATAATAATAATAAAAAGCTGCGATTTTTGGACAATGAACGACAATTAGGTATACATGCAGATAGAGAAGCGCACACTTCATAACCACTTGGTTCCAGGTTCCAACCCAGTGCACAGTGCCTTGCCTTCAGCGTGTTTTTCTATACAGCAGTTTTGGGATGGTGACTGCTTAGGAAATAAAATTTGGGAGGAGGAAAGAGTGCAGAAGCTCATTGTGTGTGTGTGTGCGCGAGCGTGCGAAAGAGTGCGTGTGAGTGAACACTACGCACGTGCGCGTGAATGTGCGTGCGTGTGAATGTGCGTGCGTGTTCGTGTGTGTATGGGGACATTGTGTGTGCGAGGGTGCGTGTGTGCATACGTGCGTGCGGTATATGTGCATATGTAAGCGTGTGCATTGCTATACAGGTACAAAATGATGCATCAAATTGCATTCTTTATTGTCAAGTAAACGGCTGTGTGGTTAAGAAGCCCGCTTTAAAGCCACGTAGTTTTGGGTTCAGTCCTGTTGCGCAGCACCTTAGGCAAATGTCTTCTACTATTGCCCTGGGATAACCAATGCCTTGTGAGTGAGTTTGGTTGACAGAATTTGGTTGTGGA
>NC_068994.1:34382098-34383163 GCF_001194135.2 Octopus bimaculoides | reverse complement strand
TGTGTGTGTGTGTGTGTGTGTGTGTGTGTGTGTTCTCCCCGTTGCTTGACAACCGGTGTTAATTTATTTATGTCCCCGTAAACTAGAGCTCTAGCAAAAAGAGACTCGTAGAACACCTGACTTAAAACTAGGTACTGGGGTTGATTTTTACGACTCGATCCTTCAAGGTATTAGGTACCCCAGCATGGCCTAATGACTAAAAACAGTGAAAGGTAAAAAAAATATATATATATTGTAGCAATTTCTGTCAGTGGACCTAACTTCTCTGACGTGTATTATTGGCTGCTTAGATCCAGTTTGGGCCAGTATATCCCAGTCAAAGGCTCTTGCAACTTTCGCTTAGATTGAGCTTCTGAATGCTCAATGCCTCATAGGCGTCTCCGTCATCTGTTTGATCTTTCTGTCTTGCATCCGCAGATATACATTCTCCACTTACCCTTGCTTCAGACACGTGATATGTGGTACTATACCAATGAGGTCTTGTCTTTCCTCAGACTCAACTGACTCTGTTTTTGTCGGGTGATGCTAGTTTAGATTTAAAAAAAAAAAAATGCAAAAATAAAGCACAGTCTAATTCTACTGTTTTGACAGAAAACTTCGTAGCTTGCTGGATTGAAAGAATAGGCAGAGTGACATACAATACACCTGGTGGTATTCAGATATGATCCACCTACAAATTTTGTCTTTTAGCCATTCTGTTGTTGTTGTTGTTGGTACGACGTCGAGGGTTCCAGTCGATCCGCTCAACGGAACAGCCTGCTCGTGAAATTAACGTACAAGTGACTGAGCACTCCACTGACACGTATACCCTTAACGTAGTTCTCGGGGATATTCAGCGTGACACAGTGTGACAAGGCTGACCCTTTGAATTACAGGCACAACAGAAACAGAAAGTAAGAGTGAGAGAAAGTTGTGGTGAAAGAGTACAGCAGGGTTCGCCACCATCCCCTTCCGGAGCCTTGTGAAGCTTTAGGTGTTTTCGCTCAATAAACACTCACAACGTCCGGTCTGGGAATCGAAACTGCGATCCTATGACCGCGAGTCCGCTGCCCTAACCACTGAGCC
>NC_068994.1:34379748-34381755 GCF_001194135.2 Octopus bimaculoides | reverse complement strand
TTTCTTGAGTAACGCTGCGTCCCGTTCAGCTGGGGGGAACACATACGCCATAGAAACCGGGAAACGGGGCGGGCCCATGAGCCTGGCTAGGCTTTGAAAAGGCGACGAAAAAAAATACACTACATGTGGAGGCGCAATGGTCCAGTGGTCAGGGCAGCGGATTCGCGGTCGGAGGATCGCGGTTTCGATTCCCAGACCGGGCGTTGTGAGTGTTTATTGAGCGAAAACACCTAAGCTCCACGAGGCTCCGACAGGGGGTGGTGGCGACCCCTGTTGTACTCTTTCGCCCCAACTTTCGCTCACTCTTTCTTCCTGTTTCTTGAGTAACGCTGCGTCCCGTTCAGCTGGGGGGAACACATACGCCATAGAAACCGGGAAACGGGGCGGGCCCATGAGCCTGGCTAGGCTTTGAAAAGGCGACGAAAAAAAATACACTACATGTCAGCAATTCGATTGGCTGAATTACATAACTTTAGAAGCTTGTAACTTCTTTAATTCTAAATTGCTTGATAAAAAATAATGAAAGCGATTTTCGTTATCAGCATGTAAAACTACGTACGAGTTACATTTTTTGAAAAATTGGTGGTTGGAGGGAATGTAACAAGATCCTAGACCAGTAGTTCCCAAAGTGGGTGGTACTGACTCCTGGAGTGGTGAGAGATCCGGGGTGGGGGTGTTGAAGAAATGTGGGCAATAATGGGGTGACCAAAAATGGGTGATGGGTGTAAAAACAACAAAATAATGGGTTAATTAGGTTAAGTTCAATTTGTGAAATAAAGTCGTTTTGAATTTGCTGCAGAAAATGGTCTATGTTTGTGGCGGTGAGTGGGTGAGATGGCGCTTGAAATGTGACCCGAGTGCCAAGGGGGGGGGGCAACCCGAAGAAGTTTGGGAACCACTGTCCTAGACAGTTTATCGAAGCCTACATTAACTAAAGTGTTATTTATTTTACAAGGTGATAAGTTGGAATTTGAGGGAGGTTTTGGTCGCTATTTTTGACAAGTTAAACTGCCATTCAGAAGCCCCCCCATTTACACTGTGTTGTAGAATAATTAATAAATCAATTAATTAATTAATAGGTCAGTGAGTCATTAGTACAAAATGTGTTTTGGAGTACGTGTGTATCTGTATGTGTACTTGTGTGTATGCGTTTTTGTATTAATGGTTGTGCATGTATATGCCCGTGCGCGCGTGTATATATGTGTGCGCTTAACTGAGCGTGTGCGTGTGTGTGTGTATGTATATTACGTATGAATGCGTATTCGTGCATGTTAGTGTATATACACTTAGTGTGTGCACGACAGTGCTTACATGTGTACATGTGTGCTCCTATGCGTGCCGGAATGCGCACGCATGTATGTGGGCGTATGCGTGTGTGCGCGTGCACACGTACCTCTACACGCGTATGACTGTGTGCCAGGGTGATGAAAAAAAAAATGCAAAGATAAAAAAAGAAAAGAAAAAAAGAAACGAAAAACACAAAAATCCTCATCAGACCTATCAATTAACAATAAGCCATGGTGTGATCACATTTTTCAGAAAGTAGAACCATTCCTTGAAGAGAAGTTTCGAATCAAGTTTTGAAAATCTAATAAATGAAACACTCCTGAATTGGAGTGATATACATCAGCTGTAATACTGACGCGTGGCTTAGTGGTTAGGGCATTCGGTTCAAGAGCGTTAGGTCGTGAGTTCGAAAACCAGCGGCGCGTTGCGTCCTTCAAGAAGGCACTTTATTTCATCTTTTTCCAGTCCACTCAGCCGGCAAAAACCTGTAGCACCTGTAATTCAAAGGGCCAACCTTGTCACATTGAATCTCCCCGAGGACTTACGTTAAGAGTACGTGGAGAGCCAGTTATAATCATCTGGGCACATGGCACTGTGTGGTGGTGGTGGTGGTGGTTGAGTGTACGGTGTTGCACCGTACAGTCGCAACGTGTGTGTGTGTGTGTGTGCGCGTGAGAGAGAGTGTGCGCGTGAGAGAGAGAGAGAGAGAGAGAGAGAGAG
>NC_068994.1:34372117-34378273 GCF_001194135.2 Octopus bimaculoides | reverse complement strand
AGAGAGAGTGCGTGAGAGTGTGTCTGTGAGAGTGTGTGCATGCGTGAGTGTGTGCGTGCGTGAGAGAGAGAGAGAGAGTGTGTGTGTGAGAGAGTGTGTGTGTGTGTGTGTGTGAATGAGAGAGAGAGAGTGCGTGAGAGTGTGTGTGAGAGAGAGTGCGTGAGAGAGTGCGTGTGAGTGAGTGTGACAGTGAGAAAGAGAGAGTGAGTGAATGAATGAATGAGAGAATGCAAGTGAATGAATGAGTAAGAGTGAGTGAGTGAGCGAGTGAGTGAGAGAGTAAGAGTGAGCGAGTGAGTTAGAGTGAGCGAGTGAGTAAGAGTGAGCGAGTGAGTATAAGTGAGCGAGTGAGTATAAGTGAGCGAGTAAGAGTGAGTGAGTAAGAGTGAGTGAGTAAGAGTGAGTGAGTAAGAGTGAGTGAGTAAGAGAGAGTGAGCGAATGAATGAGAGTGAGTGAGGGAGTGAGAAGAAGTGAGTGAGAGTGAGAATGCGTGTGAGTTAATGACTGAGGGAGTGAGAAAATAAATGTGAGAGTGAATGAAAGTAAGAAAAGGTGTTTGGTATGAGAGAATTTCAGAGTAAAATAGAAGGAACGCGCGTGCGTGCGCGTGGTGTCAATGAGTAACAGAAAAAGAGAAAGTAAAGAAGAGAGAGAGAAGAAACAGACAGGACAAATGAAAGAACTACATCAATTTCAAGCAAAAAAATATGTATAAATAAAAATAAATAAAGAAAGAAATAACGTCATTCCTTCTTCCCCACCCATCGCCCAAATCTTTCCAAAATACGAAAAAATAACAATAAAAATTTGTTATGAAATGTGAATGAGTTATTGATTACAGGTAGTGAGCCATTTACACCTGAGACAGGTAAAGTGGGGTGGATGGAGGCGAGGTTAAATTGTTGCGAATTCTTCCACGAGATGGGTTAAATGTGGTTTAAAGTCTGCAACGAGAGAGAACAATTTTCTCTCCTTTTTACTCTTGGCATCAGCTTACATTCGGAGTATCAACTGGCCTCGCTTGGAATGTTCCGCTTACTCCCATTGACAACGATGACATGCTGAGATACACTTACACACACACACACACACACACACACAACACTGGATTAATCATTAAGCAAAATAAGCACGTGCTTAGGGCATCATGGGAAATGGTTTACGTCACAAAAGAAATCACTTTAAACTTGTTAAAATAATATTCGAAGGGGAAACTTTATTTTATGGATTACTATTATTATTTTCTGTTTTGAATACCATATATGTGGGGCACCAAAATCTTTTATGTACTTAGGGCCTCTATGGGTCTGAATCCCGCCTTGCACATACAAGAGCGCGCGCGCACACACATATAGGTGTGTGGTTAAGAAGCTAGCTTTGCAACCACATAGTTCTGGGTTCAGTCCCACTGCGAGGTACATTGGTTAGGTGTCTTCTATAGGCCTCAGGCTGATCAATGCCTTGTGAATGAATCTGGTTTTTCCTAACTGGCAACTATGTGGAAGCCCGTCGTATATGTGTGTGTGTAATATCTAGTTACCGTAGGTATTACAAAGAAAGATAATAATTTTTTCACAATATTTGACGTGTTTATATATCCTGTTTATCTGTCATAAACAGGATATATTATTCAAGAGCACGGACAGCAACACTTACTAACCTCGTGAATGTACATCAGCGGTTTCTTTCACCAAATTATTGCATTCCCTTGGGCAGTGACCCGGCAGAGTCGTTAGCACGGCGGACAAAATGCTGAGGGGCATTTCTTCTGGCGCTTTACGTTCTGTGTTCAGATCTCGCTAAGGCCTTTCATCCATTTACCCTTGGTGGTAAATCGAACCAATTTAAAAATTTTTCTATGTTAATCGTATAAGAAAATATTTGGTGCCTGAAACACTAGTGTGTAATGGGATACATATAGGCAGGCAAAAATAAATGTTTACAGGCCAGATATCGTCATCAAAGACGTAAGACGAAAAACATGCCTGCTAATTGATATGTCAGTGCTTATTGATATAAATGTCTTTGCAAAAGAATTTGAAAAATCTAGAAATTTAAGGACCTTGAGATTAAGATATTAGGATGTGGCAATTAAGAACCAAAACCATCCCTGTTGTGCATTTCCTGGGGAGGATAAAGAAAGGTGCCGACAACTTTTTTGTCCAGATCTCAGGGAAACCGACAATCTACGAGGTTCAAAGAATTATGCTGATATCAACCGCTCACCTTCTCAAGAACTTTCTCTCCATCTAAAATATACGTGCCTGGTTGAGACCCGGCCGGAAGATGAAATAAAATGGAAATCAAACGAAATAACAATGATAATCTCTTCTACTATAGGCTATTTTGGGAGCAGGGGCAAGTCGATTACAAAACTAGACAAGTATCTTATTTCATAGCCTCCGCAAAAAATTAAAGGCGAAGTTGACTTCTGCAAGAGTGTAAAAAGGCCTGAAAAATACCGCAACATACTTTGTCCGACGCTCTAACGATTCTGCCAATACACCACACTAATAAAAATTCATTCTACTATAGGTACAAAGCCTGAATTTTGGGGAAGGGGCCCATATGATCCCTGACGATCCATATAAGACTTTTGGGAGTTCCATGCAAGCAAAATAGCAAATTGGAGATCAAAGTTAGTATTTTTATGGGCCATGAAAAAATTGTTTTACTTCAGATACATATATTACATTGACCCCAGTACTCAACTGGTACTTTTATCGACCCCTATAAGATGAAAGACAAAGTCGATCTCAGTGGAATTTGAACTCAGAACGTAAAGAGGAGGATGAAATACCGCCATGCATTTTGTCCACCGTGCTAACAATTCTGCAAGCTCACCAACAATAATAAGAGTAATTAAAACGTGAAATCTAATTATCTCTTTTATCTGACTGAAAACTAAGTATAAAAAAATAAACAAAAAATATTAAAAAGTTCTTAAATAAATTATCGAAATAGATCATTAGTAGATATTTCACACACGTTAAAAAAGTAATCAACACTATTTGTGGTTGTTGTTGTTATTGTGGCTGCTGTCGTCTCCAAATGAATTTATAATGCTGATGTAGATTAGAAATTGTGCCTCGAGTGTTTGGCTGGTTAACTGGTTGTCTGTTCGGTTAGTTGGATGGTTAGTTAGCTGGCGTGTTGGTAGATTGGTTGGATGGCTGGTCTGTTTGTTGGCTGGTTAATTGGTAGACGAGCTTGTCGACTGGTTGGTATGCTAGTTAACAGGTTGCTAGGCATTTGACTAGGGGGTTTAATAACTAATTTTAGTAACTGGTTTTAATTGAACGGTATAGGAAGATGAAAGAATATCTCGTTTCAAACTAACACACACGCAGAATTTCTATAGTGACACATTTTACAACGAAATAAATATGAAGATGCACAGACACAGAGTTTCATATACAACCGTATTCACATAAGCACATAAACACTGACAGAACAGTTAAATATGTTCAACCACCTATATACACACCAAATCCTAGTGAGACATGTACAACTACATACACACAAGACAATACATACGGACACAACAGATTCGCAAACGACCAAATACACAGAAGCAGACAAACACACTCATCGAAACACATTGAAACAAATACCAACCATGGAAACAATTGTTCAGTAGGGTAATAAGTAGAGTGAGGGCGAGGTAGCTATACTAGCTCTGTCACTGCACTTGTTTCCTTCAAGAAGATGAGGGTACAAGCTATCAAGGAATCTACGCGTTAGTTCCGAAATAACCAAATATGATAACCAAATATACTGCTAATAACACCCTACCCTCTTATAATATACACAAATGGTCACATATAAAACAGAACCAGTACCGAGGTATTCAGCACTCTAAACAAGTCCTATAAATAGTGACCCCATCTACCAATCATGGCTATTTGCTAAATACAACTGAGGATTAGTAGTTTTAATAATACTTTCATCATTTTACTTGTTTCAGTTATTGGAGTGCAGCCATGCTGGGGCACCATGTTAAAAGGTTTAGTCGAAAAAATCGACCAAAATACTTGGTTCTGAAGTTTGGTACTTATTCGAACGGTCCTTTTTGCCTTGGTGCTGAATTACAGGGACGTAAGCAAACCAACACTGGTTGTCAAGCCATAGTGGGGACACACACACACACATGTATACACGACAGGCTTCCACAGTTTCTGCTTACCAAATTCAAAAATTCACTTACAAGGCATTGGTCAGCCCAGAACTATAGGAGCCGCTTGCCCAAGGCGCTACGCAGGCCAAAGTAAAATACGGTATTTTTTTTTACATAGGTTTCTTTAATTTTCTGGTTCCTCGCCACCAGATTTTAATTTCTTAAGCAATCGCCTTGTTTGCCTTATGCCTAGCGCCGGCTCCACACCTGGAACACCTAGTTCATAGGTCTTCTGCATCTATACGAACAGCAGGATGTGTTACAGAAATGAAGTAACTTCTATTTATATTCCGCATAGATTATAAACAAATGACCCCTCACGATTGGAGGCCATTTGTTTATAATCTATGTGGAATATATATCTTCATTATCTTTATCTTTTGCTTGTTTCACTCACTCGACTGCGGCCATGCTGGGGCACGACCTTGAAGGTTTTGGTCGCACAAATCGATCTCAGTACTTATTTTTTATTATTAAAGTATGGGACTTATTTCATCAGCCACGTCACCAAAATCACTTAGTTACAGGGACGTAAACAAACCAACACCGATTTTCAAGCGGTGAGTAGAAAAAAAAACACATACACACATTATATATTATTCAACTACGGTAGTAGTTGAATATTCTTAAAGCCGCAATTGACTCACACGCAGCATATTTCAGAGATTGTCGCTAATTCAGTTCTTAGCCAAATTGAAAACTTGATATTTTTGAAGAGGACTCATCCCTAGCTACATTCTAGCATAACATAATTGTGATCTGATTCAGTAGAAAAAAAGTTTACATCAAAATGTTTAGCAACGTTATAAGAGAGTAAGTAATGCCACCAATCATGTTTAGATCAAAATAGCTTTTATTTTATTTTAAATGCAAAATATATTTATCTTAGCTTCAATGATAAAAGAACGCATGAAGAATTTCATAGTTTTGTTCCCATGCAACAAAAATTTGCATCAAAGTTGAGAGATAAAATATCATGAAAAAATATGAGTAAGGCAAAAAATTGGATTTAAGTATAATAACTTTATTTTAAAAACAAACTATATTTAAATTAAGCTTAAATGTAATTATATTGTAATTAAATGTAACTATATTGTAATAAAGCTCAATTCGAGGAATTTCATGGTATCAATCTTATGCAATGAAGTTTTAAAAGAAAATAGTTATGAGTGTTTGTTTCTCAAATTTGAGGGTAATAATATAGTTCTATACTTTTTTATGAATATAGTTCTATAAGGGACTTTTAATATGTCACCGGCATCATTGAGGTAAGGAGAAATTATCAACGACACCGCTAATTGACACATTTGACACATTATTAATTAGCATAATATCATAGCCTGGAAAAAAACATGGATTACATGGAAAAATGCGAGCAAGAGAAATAATATAAGATTATAAACCCGGAAAATTACAGGACAAGTTATTACACTTGGAAAAGTTTAGGACAACTTATTACATCTGGTAAAGTACAGAACAAGACAATTTTTACTTAAAATATTGCAGCTAAGGATAAAATTTGAAAATTAAAAGTTATTTGATTTTAATTTACGAAGCAACATTATATTTTAAAAAGGTACCATCATTTTGTTAAAATATTGACACACTAGAATACTTAAAAATAAGAGCCAGAAGTACCAATATAGCTAAAGCTTTATGCAAAGTAGAATAGTGTATATGGTAGGCAAATTCATTATGTAAAAAAAATAGGCATTGGGTCAAGACTAAAACTGTGAAGACTTGGCAATAACTCAAGCAAATTTTACTGTGAATTTGTTGTTATAGGTAGATTTTACTGTAATATATAACTTTTTTTTATTATTCTATTCATTGTACTAACTAATTATGTATTAATATTTTTTATAACCTATTTTCAAATTTTTAATTATTCATTAATAATTTTAAAAAATGAATTTCTTTAAAGTGCAAAAAATATCTTGAGTTATTTTTTTAAATTTTTAATAATACAAAAATAATA
>NC_068994.1:34366784-34371413 GCF_001194135.2 Octopus bimaculoides | reverse complement strand
AATAGTAAATTGGGTCCACAGTAGTATTTTAAGGTCCCCTGGAAAATTTTGCTTTAGATGTGTGTATTGCAAGAAACAGCTAGGTTATTTTACATAGTTCGACCTACATAAGTGAATGTGTAAAAAAACAAAACTAGGAATTTTGAAAGGAATTTCTATAAAACTAGCTTTTAAGCATCGAATAGGGCGGGGGAGGGTCCACCAGAATAAAAAAAAAATATCAAAGGGGTCCATAAACAAAAAAAATGGTTGAGGACCCCTGTTTTATATTAACGATAGCATGCCAGGTTGTCACCTCTTTGACAACATATTTACACCTGTGTAACTGTTTGATTGCATATATTGGTGACGGGGAGGCAATGGTGCAGGATGGGTCCGCTCCGGAAGACAATTATATGGGGACAGCATTTTTGTATTTGCTGTATATGCGCGAAGAGAGGGCGGAAAACCCAAAGGCTGTCTCGGCGGCACACACTCAAGCTACTCCACTGTATGGGCAGATGCCTTTTGAAACTTAGTAGGGTGCCTGCATGATTTAGTGTGCGTATATGTGTTTATATAGGTGATGTCCAATTCACTGTGTATGAGGCGTGGCTATGTGGTAAGAAGCTTGATTCTCAACCACATGGTTACAGATTCAGTCCCACTGCGTGGCACCATGAGCAAGTGTCCACTACTATAGCCTCAGGCCGACCAAAGCCTTGTGAGTGGTTATGGTTGACGGAAACTGAAAGAAGTCCATTGTGTATGTGTGTGTGTGTATATATGTATGTGTGAGCGAGTGAACACGCGTGAGAGAGTGAGAGAGTGAGTGAGTGTGTGTGTGTGTCCCACCACCGCCTGACCACCAGTGTTGGTGTTTACGTCCTCGTAACTTAGCGGTTCGGCATAAGAGACCGATAAAATAAGGGACCGATAAAATAAGTACCAGATTTAAAACAAAATGTACTAGGGTCCATTCATTCGATTAAAAATTCTCCAAGACGTTGTCCCAGCATGGCCGCAGTCAAATGATCGAAACATGTAAAAGATAAAAGAAAATAGGGGTTACCTGTCTGATTCAGTATATCTATTTATGTAGGTGAGTACCTGCTTGATTTAGTTTGTATAAATGTGTATGTGTATTTATGTAGGTAAGTGCCAGCCAGATTCAATGCGTCTGCTCATCTTTGTACGCGTTACCTTGCCTGTGTCACTATGTATATCTATGTAGGTGGAGACAGCTTGATTTCGTGTGACAAATGCAGCAATTTTAGAAGAAGTAAGTCGATCACACCGGTCCCGGTGTTCAACTAGCATTGATCCAGGAGAAATGCCGCCAAGCACTTTCTGTCTGGCGCGGTTAACAATTCTGCCAGCTCGTCGCCTTCAATAATAATCCTTTCTACTATAGGTACAAGGCCTGAATTTTTATATGGGTGGGTGAGTGGGTTAGTTGATTACATCAACCCCCAGTACTCAACTGTTATTTTCATCGACCCCGAAAGGACAAAAGGCAATTTGGGCTTAGATCATAAAAACAGACGAAAACATAATTCTTTCTGCTATCGGCACAAAGTCTGAAATTCTTGGTGTTGGGATTAGTCGCTGTCATCGACCCCAGTGCTCAACTGGTATTTTTTTCTCAATCGGCCCGAGTACTCAACTGGTATTTTTTCTCAATCGGCCCGAGTACTCAACTGGTATTTTTTTCTCAATCGGCCCGAGTACTCAACTGGTATTTTTTTCTCAATCGGCCCGAGTACTCAACTGGTATTTTTTTCTCAATCGGCCCGAGTACTCAACTGGTATTTTTTTCTCAATCGGCTCAAGTGCTCAACTGGTATTTTTTTCTCAATCGGCCCGAGTACTCAACTAGTACTTATTCCATCTACACCAAAATGATGAAAGCAAAGTAGACCTCGGCGGAATTCGAGCTCAGAACATAAAGACAGTCGAAACACCGCTCAGAGATTTTATCTAGTCTGCCAACAATTCTGCCAGCTCGCTGCCTTCCAATATTAATAAAGAAATATCTGCAATGCTGATGTGACAGACATAATTCTAGATGACATATCACAACGTATCTCTTCATGAGAACCAAGGCAGTAAGGAGGAGCAGCCAGCTAGCAATCTTTAAACCGTCATGATATATAAATTACATTTCCATAATTGCACGTCTACAATGGAACTGTGTAGAACGTAAATTACAGTCACACATACATATCATTTTCTTGCACTTAAAATTATTCGTTTCGATAACATTTCAATCCTCTTCCACTCCATTTGAATTTTGTTTTTCAGAAGCCTTTAATCTGTAAAATTTCATCAGTCATTATTCACTCTTAAGTTTGAAACATTCGAAAAATTGTCTCTAGTAAATAAATGCCTGGCGAAAAATTTCTCTCGCCAGATATAGCATAAATTGCTGATATTACGCTACTAATATGGACAACATAATTTTCAGTGTTTCTGGTAAATTGCTGAGAAACGTTTCCGTGTAATATGGCATCTCTTCAAAAACAGTGTCAGCTTATGATTCCTGACAGCCACAGACAAAATGAATGATGTTGCAGGTAAATGAGGAAACAATAGAAGAAAATAAATAAATGAATAAAAAAAAGGATGAAAAGCTACAGAAAAAAATCGGCTGCGATTGAAAAGATGACAAGGAAGTTAATATAGTTGGTGAAAGGTATCAAGTGAACTTGTCTTGTGTTACGTGCGTTAGTAAAAAAGAAAAAAAAAAAAGCATTTACTTTGCCGTCGCCGTCGTTATTACCACACAACAACCACCTATAGTAATTTTGCCGATAGCTAAGTACTTGTGTTGGAACCATATATTTCAGAGACCAACATCTATCTGTCTCTCTCATACACACACACATTTTACATCAAGCATACATTGTTGCGGATATTCTATTTTCGGTGATCAGCTGTGTATGTGTGTGTAAGAGAGAGAGCATTAATGTATGTGTAAAGACATGAATACATGTAGATATGAAGGTGTAAAAAGATTTGTATAAAACGGTGAAATCTGCATTCGAAACTATTTGAAAGTATATCTATCTTTCCCTCCCTCTTTAGACATTCGCAACTACGTGGTTTCGGGTTCAGTCCCACAGCGCAGTATTTTCTGCTGTAGCATCAGGTCGACGATACGACTAATCCCTTGTGAGCAAATTTGCTAGACGACGAAAACTGAGTGGAAGTCCGACGTATATGTATCTCTCCCCCTCTCTCTGTGCATGTATGTGTGTGTGTGTGTGTATATATATATATATATATACAAAAGATCCCTTTCGGTCATGAATACGCATAGGATTGCACCTAGAAAGTTACCCTCCGAGGCAGAAATCCGGGCAAGCTTGTTTATGGAAGACCAGCAGTCGCCCATGTATACCAGCTTCCCCTCTCCACGCCACCGATGTTATCCAAGGAAAAGGCCGATACAGTTTGGTACCAGTGACGTCGCAGCTCATTTCTATAGCCGAGGGAACTGAAGCAACGTGAAATAAAGTGTCTTGTTCAAGAACACAACACAGAGCCCGCTCTGGGAATCGAACTCACTACCTCAAGATTGTAAGCCTCATTACCGTGTAAATGAGTGTGTATATTTAAAGTCTTTATGTCACAAAGGGGAAGTAAGTAAGAAAATATGTTAAACTCAACCATTCAATAAATGATCGATGAATTAAATAGCAGAATATGTCTTAGGCTGGATGTAATTCAATTCTCTCTCATATATATATATATATATATATAAAGGATGCTGGAAAGTTCCTGGCTCTAAGTAAATACAGAAGGATCAGCTAATTATGATTTTATTCAACATATTCTCCTCTCAAATTCATATACTTATTGCAGTGGTCCTTCAGTTTTTCTAACCCTGTAAAAAAAAAAAATCGAAAGTTTAGGCCTCCAACCAGGCCTTTTGCGACACCCTCAAAACCAGGAACTTTACAGCACCCTTTCACTTTATATATATATATATATATATATATAGTTTTTCATTGGGGCTGGCCAGATTGGAGCAATATCGAGAATAACCAGCCGAAATTGCAAGGATAATCTGGATCTCGATTGAAGAAAGAAAACTCCGAATGACCTGTGCGTGTTTTCTTTGTATCGGCTATCTGGATGCTTTGTCCCTTTCGTGTATCACCTAACTGTCTTGATGTTTTGTGTTCTTGTCCCATTTTGTATTATATATATATATATATATATATATATATATATATAGTGAAATAAATATTTAAACTTATTCGAAGTTTATCAGTAGATTTAACATCTAACGAGGATGGCTTATTGAAAGTATAAAATGTGAAATTAATTTTATTTTATTATTGTATTTTATTTGTATTTTTGTGACGCTAGATGAAGACTGTGTTTAGTAAATACAGTTAAGTATTTATGGTATTACAGATAAGGGAAGGGAAGTAACTCCATTAAGCTCAGTTGATGGATGTTTTAGACGAAAGAGACAACACACACCGAAAATCACGCAAATATAGATGAGAAAAATTAAATGAGTTTAATATTATATTTTCAAAAAAGTTCTCAATTTGAGAAGATAAATCTACTGATAAACATTAAATATTTATTTCATTATATATATATGTATATATATATATATATATATATATATAT
>NC_068994.1:34362397-34365734 GCF_001194135.2 Octopus bimaculoides | reverse complement strand
GGTACATGGGGATTAATACATACTTTAAGAAATTATCATTTCTTATATTTAATTGTTTATGTTAAGATTTTATTTACCCACATGGGGATTTACACATGCTTTAAGAAATTATTATTTCTTATATTTAATTGTTTATGTTATGATTTTATTTACTCCATGTACCCAATCTTTGTGGACACCCTGTATATATATACCTCTTTGCTCCAACGTTTGTTCTAAACTAAATATTAAAGTAGTCAACAGTGCAGAAAACAGGGAACATTGACATTTCACCTACACCATTACTATTTTTGTGGTTTATGTTTAACTACATTGAAACGATAGAATCCATGTTTTCTTCTTATTAAACGCAGGAATTTTGCAGTAGATAACAACGGGTGACGCCAATAACGCTTTGCACGGCATCTGACATTGGTTAGAAGGGGAAAATTAGGAATTATTCGCATACCACAAACCTGGTGTCCCAAACTTTGCACTAAGGGGTTTCCACAGGGTACCGTGGGCCAGGTGTGTGTAGTATTTAATCTAAGCAACGGATTAGGTTTATTACTACAAAACAGAAAACTACCCTTCGAACTTCCACACAATTTCTTATTTCTTTATTGCCCACAAGGGGCTAAACATAGAGGGGACAAACAAGGACAGACAAAGGGATTAAGTCGATTAGATGGACCCCAGTGCGTAAATGTTACTTAATTTATCGATCCCGAAAGGATGAAAGGCAAAGTCGACCTCGGCGGAATTTGAACTCAGAACGTAACGGCAGACAAAATACCGCTAACGTTTCTGCCAGCTCGCCGCCTTTCGAACTTCCACACAGTTGCTGGCTACTAAACTTTACTCAGAAGTCCTCGGTCGACCAGAGTTTATAATAGAAGACACTTGTTTTAAAGTGTCTTTAGGTGGGAGTGAACTCGAAACTACGAGTTGGTTGCTGAATGAATTTAACCACGGAGCCATATCTGCGCCGAGAAACCTTTACACAGGAAACTTTTACAAGACATGAAGTATGTTTAGATAACTTCACTTACACTGTCTTTTAGTTATATGTTTATTTATTTACTTCAATTTCCCGAATAGAATAACATTTGGTAGAATTGTTAACATATCAAGCTGAATGCCCAGAGGTCAAAGGTTCGAATATTGATATGGGAATCACACTTGTGCATTCGTGAGGAATACATGCACACGAGACTGTTTGGCTGCCTATTTGGCTCAACCAGACAAACTAGAAAACAGGAACTAGTTGTTCTTTCACAGTTGAAGAATTTACATTACATAAAGGGGTGGGGGAAAGGCATTGAACTGTACAAAAAACGAAATGTGACTGACTTGTTCGAACAGCATATCTCAACTACAAAATTACATTCACAGAAAAATTATAGCAGAAAGAGACATAAGCTTACCTTGAGAAAGGAGGTTTGAGTTTAAAGTTGTTAGTATTTTTTTTTTTTTTTTTAGGAAGAGAGTGTGGTGCAGGTGAAGAAGAGAAAGGACGAAATACAAAGAAAAGCTGTGGGGGAATTTATGGTGGTGGGTGCAGAGAAAAGTGGTTGAGAGAGGGGAAGATAGAGAGTAAGTGCGGGAGAATTGGTGGCGGTGATGAGAAGTTGTAACAAAAAGGAGAGGGAGAGAAGAAGAGAAAGCAACAGGACAGTGAACTGGTATGTGTGTGGTAGGAGGCGAAGGTAAAGCGAGAATGTTGGGGGTGGGGAGAACAGAGAGAATTTAAAAGAGCAAGAAATGGGCGGTAGTGAGAGGGAAGAAGCAGTAATAAAGAGGGAGAAGCAAAGAGAGAGAAATAACGGATAGAGAATGTTGCGGGGTACGGGTTCAAATCCCGTAGTCACCTACTGACCACTTGTTTTCGTCTTATAAGAGTAAAATACCCAATCTTCCTGTTGTTTTCACAGCTATTGTTGTTGTTGTTGGCATTCCGTCGCTTACGACGACGAGGGTTCCAGTTGTAGTAAGGTTGAACACGAGTTCAATGACAGAGAGGAGGCAGGAAAAAAGGGGATGAGAAAACAGGCAAATAAGAAGTGGAGTAATCGGTGGCATTGTCTATTAATTGTTTTCGTGTTCAAAACATTTTCATAATTTTGTCTTAAACGTCCATGCTTGCTTTCAGAGGTTTTACTTTGCCCTTGAGCACTGAGATCGATGTAAGCGACTTATCCCCTCCCTAAAATCTGCTGAAAATCTGATTCCATCACTTGTCACCTGTAAACATGGGATGTGCCGCAGCTGACTTACATGTCATAGATTCACAGTCACTGTGAAAATATATAATCCTATTACAAAATAGACGTTAATATAATGATAAATGGAATCATTCTCTTTCAGTGCATTTTACTGAACGGACGTGTTTTTCTGCTGCTCTCGTTTAATTGTAGGTTTTCCCTTTTGGGATTACCGTTGTTTTTTTTTAACTGTTATACAACTTTTATTTTGTTCTCTGTGTCCTTTGGACACATTGCCTGCTCTAGCAGGTTCGGTTTTTCTGCGAGTTCCCCTTGCTTAGGGGCGAATTGTGTTCCTTTGTGGAAAATGTTTTACAGAATCAGTACAACATGTAAGTTGACGCCTCTCAGTATGTAATTCTAGACTTCTTCTTGGAGGAATTGTGCGAACAAATGTTACTCTCCCTCCAATTTTGCCAAACGAAGGAAGAGAAAAACATACCGTAGAAACACAGAATGGTAATGGAAAAATGAACTACGGGTCCGTGGCCGGTGTCACTAGCGACACAATGCAAGTCGTCCCGGGCGAGCTCGAAAAATATAAAAATCTTATTGCAAAGGGAAGGAGCGAACATGAAACTGACTACCCCAGAAGAAGTGATGTACAACACAAAACGCAAAACGATAGTTTACAGAACGCTGTCCCAGTCAACGGAAATGCTGTGATCTCGGTCACATGGAAACCGAGTAACTGGCATATGAGTCCTAGTTCCTTTCTTCACGAGTCATACCGACTCATGGCGTATATATTCTCCTCCTGGACGGGACGCCGGTTCGTCCCCAGTCCATCATTTTTTTGCTAGCCGACTGAACTGCAACTATATGAAATGAAGTGTTTTGCTAAAAACCACAACATGTCGCACGATCGAGGAATCGAAGCCACAATTTTACGATCACGAGTCCAACACCGTAACCACCACGCTCCTCCACTATGAGTTCTAGGGCTTAAAAAAAATAATAGATAATAAATAAATAACCCGTAGTCTGAGGTGTGGATGTGGTGATAGCGGAAAGGAAATAAATGTAAGAAAATAAGGAGGATGTAAAGAGAGAAAGAGGAGGAGAAAGAAGATCAGAGGGAATAAGTTTGTGTT
>NC_068994.1:34361285-34362158 GCF_001194135.2 Octopus bimaculoides | reverse complement strand
TGGTAGAATCATTAGCACGTCGGATAAAATGCTTAGCGGCATTTCGTACTGAGTTCAAATTCGGCCGAGGTCGACTTTACTTTTCATCCTTTCGGGGTCAAAAAATTGCTCATCGATCCTAGTGCTCAAATATCACTTAAACACTAGGGTCGATGTACTTGACTTTTTCTAGAATTTCAGGTATTGTGCTTATAGTAGAAAGGATTATTAAGTTTAAACTGTCAGTTCAAATGCCGCCAATACTTTATAGGTACCAGTTAAGCACTGGAGTCGATATACTCACCTTATCCCGCTTCTCAAAATTCCTTGTTTTATACCAAAATTAGAAATAATTATTTCGTTGAAATCAAAAGGGGGCGAGCTGACATAGTCGTTCGAAGGTCGAAAGAAATATCTGCAGTATTTCTTCCGGCTCTTTATGTTCAAATTCCGCAGAGGCCTTTCATCCATTTTGGGGTCATTAAAGTAAAATACCAGCGAAATACCGGGGTCGATGGTGTTGATTAACCTCCTTCCTTCAAAATTTGCTCGGCACATGTTTAATTTCGAACACTTAACCCATGTATATATATATATATATATATTTTATATATAAATGGTAATTTCTGTCTGTTACCATGTTACTGCCTAAACCAGCGAAACAATATTCACCAAACATTGCATACATGTTACACTAACATTCAGTTCAACAGTAAACTAATTGAATTTCAATAAAATTCTATAATGTGCCCCTAATGGGTTGGGTGAATTATATGATATGTATGTATATATATGTATGTATATATATGTATGCATATATATGTATGTATATATATGTATATATATATGTATATATATATATATATATATATATATATATATATATATATATAT
>NC_068994.1:34357341-34358662 GCF_001194135.2 Octopus bimaculoides | reverse complement strand
ATATATATATATATATATAAAATATATATGCATATTTATATACACTAGCAAATCTACCCATCTACGACGAAGGCATAAAATGAGGATGAGAAGTCATACGAGCTGTATGTGTAAATGGACTTGATATATTACTGGGTGATGTCTTAGAGAAATCACGTTATTGTTGGTGATTCAACATTCTATTGTATCTACACGATGTGTTTGTGAGTAAGTGACATGCAATGGCGATTCACTCCCGAACTGAAATAGGCTCCCACCCTCTGTACCATGAATGGTCATGTGAACCACTGCTAACGAAAGCCAGAGAATCCTTCGACCACTACATAAAAAGTTATAAGAAAAAATGTTATTTAGATATACTTTTATTTTAGTTGTTTATACTATTTTACGCTTGTTTATACTTTTATACATTTAATGTTCACAAATTTTCTTATTTAAATTATAAATCATATTCCTTTCTATAATACCAATATTAGTTCAAAACTGCTTTGTAGACGATATATTGTGTTTGGTCGACACTAAATTTCAGATATTAACGGAACCACCTACTTGGATTTTTCTGACATCAGTACCATATTTGCCAAAGTAATGTTGTGGCGACAGTTTTTGAGAACTTCAGCGACCTTCAGCCAGTCGTGTTAAGTCATATGTTTGGTAATAGCATCATTCAGGTCATGCCAGATCATGCTAGATCATGCCAAGTCACAGTTTTGCTATACCATTAAAACAGATTACGTCAGATCGCATTTTGAGTATAATAATGACAAAGTCATTAAGGCAATAGTTTTGATTAGATAATTAAAAAAAAAATTAAGCATTGATTTTCATAAAATTGGGTGATACATTTAGTATAACATCACCCAGGTCGTACTAGGCGATGCCATGTCACAGTTCTGGTATAACATTGAAACAAGCTTTGTCAAATCACATTTTGAGTATACCAACGACAAGGTCATTCAGGCCATAGTCTTGATTTGACAAAAAAAAAAAAAAGAGAAAATTAATTAGGCATTAATCTTCATAAAATTAGGTCATATATTTAGTATAACATCATCCAGGTCATGCTAGGTCACACCAAGTCACAGATTTGGGGTAACATTAAAGCAAGTTTTGTCAGATCACATTTTGGATATACAAGGTCATTCAGGTCATAGTCTTGATTAAATAAAGAAAAAAAAAATTTTTAATCAATTTAGGCATTGATCTTCATAAAATAGAAATTATCTTTATTTTCTTTCATTTAAGTTTTCTGGAAAAAAGAAAAGGTTAGAGTTTTTTCTGCTGTCCTTACACACAACTATATAAGTGTGCTCCCAACCAC
>NC_068994.1:34350070-34357154 GCF_001194135.2 Octopus bimaculoides | reverse complement strand
ACCACCACCACCACCACCACCACCACCACCACCATCACCACCCACACTACTACCTCCACCGCATCACCACCCACTACTACTACCACCAGCATCACCTACTACTACTACTAGTACTACTACTACTACTACTAGTTAATATACTCATGTTTGTGGGTTAATAGAAATGTGTTTGGGTGTAGCGTAAATGTGTGTCTAAGTATGTTTAAATGGACGTGGACGTGTAAATGCTTGTCTAAATATATGCACGCGTATTTGTGTGCCTGTGTATATGTGTGTGTGTGTGCGCGCGCGTGCGTGTGCCTGCGCGCGCGTGTATATGCGACTGAGTGTCTTCACGTGTATTTGTAGGTGCCCTGTAGTGAAGAGTGTGTTCCTATGCGTTTGTGAAAGTGTAAATGTGTTTACGTGTGTGTATGTGTGTGAGTGTGTACGCACGTCTGTTTTTACGTGTGTACGATGTTTCTTGTGCTTGTACATGTGTATGCGAAGGTGTCTCTGTGCACGGCTCTCTTTTTCCTCGCTTTTCTTTCTGTCACCTTCCGTCTCTCTCCCTTTCTCTCTCTCTCTCTCCATCTCTCTCTCCCTCTCTCTCCCTCTCTCCATCTCTCTCTCTCCTTCTCTCTATCCTTCAGTGTGTGTGTGTGTCTAAGGGCCTGGATATTGAGGTGACTGAAATAAAGTCAATATACTTGCATTGCTTGCAGTATTTGCAGTGTACAGCTAACAAACCCATTGAAACTGAAGTAAAAATGAAAACGAAAATAAAAAGTAAAATAAAATAAGTGTAAATAAATAAATAAATATAAGGTGAAATAAAATGAAAAGAACAACGACATCATCTTCATCATCATCATCATCATCATCATCATCATCATCATCATCATCATCATCAACATCATCATCATCATCATCATCACCAACGTCGTCGTTGTCATCAACAACAACAAAGACAGTATAATGAATTTCCTAAATATTATAGCAAATATTATTATCATTATTATTATCATTATTATTGATGGCCGAGTTTGGTAGGGTATCGGTCTACGAATCAAAGAACTATGGGTGGAGTCTGGTCCACTTGTCTTCGCGAGTAACCATGGCAAAGAGATTTAAATTCTCAACTGCACAATTCCTGTCGTCGTAGTCGTCGTAATGGTTGTCGTTGGTGATAATGATGATGATGATGTTTTGCATAACGTTTGTCATGATCAGAGAAGACTCACAGTTAAAGGGCAGAGCCATCCATGGCCATCCTGTCATATCATTTTTCGGGAATCGGGTATCCCAAAGTCCATTGCCTAACATTTTACTTGTTTCAATCATTAGACAGCGGCCATGCTGAAGCACGGCTTTGAAGAAGTTTTAGTCGAGTGAATCCACTCCGGTATTTATTTATTTGTTCTTTAAGTCTGATACTTATTTTATCAGTCACTTTTCCCGAACTGCTAAGTTACATGGGCGTTAGCACACAAACCGGTTATGAAACGGTGGTGGGTCACAAACACACACACACATACTACGGGTTTCTTACAGTTTCCATCTACCAAATTCACTCACAAGGATTTGATCAGCCTTAGGCTAAAATAGAAGGTTTCACGGAGAGCGACCGAACCCGGAACCATGTGGCAGGAAAGCAAGTTTCTTATCACACAACCACTGTTTGCTTTTCAAGATCGCAGGGTGTGGTTTAAGGAAGATTTCCTTGCTATTTCTAGCCTGTCGAGATCCCACACAGAGCAACTACCTTATTGAGTTTAACAGTATCTAGGTACCATAGGGTTGTGTACTTCACATGAGGAGGTGATGCTATGAAATTGGTTTCGTTTGGTTACAATCATGATTTGAAGTAAGGTACTGGGTATTCTACTTGACCATCTATTCCTAGTTTTTCCACTGACTCAAAGTGCATGGAGCCCGGGAAAGAGAAGAATGGTAGATGAAGTGGGAGTAAAAAGAAAACGATAGTAGGGTAGTGAAACTCATAAAGGAGAAGACGAAGGAAAACAAATAGCAGGATGTGTTGGGGAGGGCTCATCTCAACCCTTGCAAGCATGGAAAAACGAACGTAAAATGATGATGATGAAAAAGAAACATAAACCAAAATGATGAGAAATGAAACTGCATTTTGTA
This sequence comes from Octopus bimaculoides, assembly GCF_001194135.2. Lineage (NCBI taxonomy): Eukaryota > Metazoa > Mollusca > Cephalopoda > Octopoda > Octopodidae > Octopus > Octopus bimaculoides. Next base: position 34,355,024 of record NC_068994.1, on the reverse strand, counting down.
ATTTGAATTCGTTGACAGAATCTCTTCTTGGTTTCTGTGAGCTCCAAAGCCTCTCTCTGTTGGCTGCTATTTCTATAATGTTAACCGACTATGGAGAGATGCTCCGTTGTGTTCCCGCTTGGCTGAGGTTACGACAATAGGTACAGCTTATATCGTGGCACTTCGTCGGTTGCGACGATGAGGGTTCTTTCCAGTTGATCCAATCAATGGAACAGCCTGCTCGTGAAATTAACGTGTAAGTGACTGAGCATTCCACAAACACGTGTACCCTTAACGTACTTCTCGGGGATATTCAGCGTGACACAGGGTGTGACAAGGCTGGCCCTTTGAAGTACAGGTGCAACAGAAACGGAAAGAAAGAGTGAGAGAAAGTTGTGGTGAAAGAGTACAGCAGGATTCACCACCGCCCCTTGCCGGAGCCTCGTAGAGCTTTAGGTGTTTTCGCTCAATAAACACTCACAACGCCCGGTCTAGAAATCGAAACCGCGAATCCGTTGCCCTAACCACTGGGTCATTGCGCCTCCACACAGCTTATATAGGGCGGAATGAATTACTGTCAGTTCTGTTAAGAGTAAAATTTCCTCCTTTCTAAAATTATTCTTGTGTCAAAGTAAGAAAACATATTTTCCCTGCCAAAACCTGTCCTTACTACTAAATAAGAACACTAAATACGAAAAATCAATGTATTATTTTATACAAATTTAAGCCTCTCTCTTTTCCTTCTTACCAACCTCGACATTGACCTCAAATACTTTCTTGTCTGAAGAAGGACAAATCTCCTCAACATTACATTTCCCCACTCCTTGCTGTAAATTAACTCGACATAATTCAGTGTTATTTATCTACAAAATTTTTATGGATTCACTTTTGCAGACACAGATCGCTATTAGATTCTTTAAATACAGGATCATAACTTCGGCTACTATTGCTTACCATGGCCCAGGCATGTAATTCTGATGACACTACTTGTGAGGGCAGATTTAACTGTCTTTATTTGACAAAATCGATTCCAATTTGCAAATGTGCATAACATGCTGTCCTCCACACACATATATGCATAGAGTGATGGATTGGCAGAATAACGAAACCTTCGAATAGAATACTTTGAGGCATTCGTACCTGTTCTCTGCAATCTTAGTTCGAATTCTGCCCAGGTAGACATTACCTTCCGTTATTTCCAATTTGATATTTGTTAAATAAGCTCCAAGTCTTTGCCTTACACCATTTCGGGGTCGGTAAAATAAGTACCAGTTGAGCACCGGCGTCAATGTAATCGACTGGTCGCTTCCCTCAAACTTTCAAGCCTTGTGCCTATAGTAGAAAGAATTTCGGTGTAACCCGTAATTGAGAAGTCCAGCGCTTTTATATCCGTTTTATGTCACGCTGATCTGCTTGGACCTGCAAATTACACTAAGATAATCTGTGGAATGCCGAGCCTCTTGCACGTTTATATCACATACATTAAAGCGCATGGCCGCGCGTTGTATCGTTGAGCAAGACACTTTATTTCACATTTCTCCAGTTCACTCAACTGCCAAATAAATAAATAAAATTAGTACCTGTATTTCAAAGGACTGGCCTTGTTGCAACCTGTGCCACGCTAAAAGTTCCTGAGAACTATATTAAGGGCACGCGTGTCTGTGGAGTGCTCAGCCACATCCACATTAATTTCACCAACAGACTGTTCTGTTGATCGGATCAACTGGAACCCTCGTCGTCAAAACAGTCGGAATGTCAGTTATTTTGCGAACAAGAATTAAGTTAAACTCGTGGCTCTCAACCGGGTTCCATATGATCCCAGGGTGTCCATATAAAACTTTTAGGGGTTCACGCAAGCAAAATGGTAAATTGAGGATTCACAGTAGCCTATTAAGGGGCCATGAGAAAATTTCTTGCTTTGGATGTGTCTAATGCAAGAAACTGCGAAATTTCTTTAACGTTTTACTTAGTTCAACCTACACAAGTTAATATATGAAAACCTAAATAGGATAATCGACCACCACATATACATACACATATAGAACGATTCCCTTATACAGACAGATAAATCAACACACACATACACATACACATAGACACATCCACATCTACATATATGTACACATACACATACATACATGCATACAAATACCTCCATAATCACATACAGACATACACAGACATGCACATATGTACACACACACACACACTCATACACACACACACACTCACTCATACACAAATACGCACATACAGCCACACATATATGTACATATACACCTATATCCCTCTCAATCACATACTCACATGCACACACATATATATAGCCATACACATATGTACTCACGTACCTACATACACACACACACACACACACACACACACAATCACATCCGCACACACACACACACACATACAGCCACACACATGTACACACATACCTACAGATGTGCATACACATACACACGTATACAGCCACACCTATGTACACACAGACATGCAAACACACACGTACACACAATCACATACACATATACATACAGCCACACACATGTATACACATACCTACACATACACATACACATATACAGCCACCCACCTATGTACACACAGACCTACACACACATACACCCATACCTACACACAAACACACACACTATCACATACACACATGCACACACAGACCCACACACGCGCATACACACTATCACATATACACATACACACACACATGTACACACAGACCTACACATGCACACACACAGACCTAGACACACACAATCACATACGCACATACACTCATGCAGCAACACACATGTACACACAGACCTGCACATGCACATACGCATACACACATATACAGCCACACACCTATGTACACACATACCTACACATCCACTCACACAGACCCACAAACACACACACACACACACACAATCACATACGCTCATACACTCATACAGCCACACATATGTACACACAAACCTACACATGCGCATACACATGCGCACACATACAACCACAGCCTATGTACACACAGACCTACACATGAACACACACAGACCTACACACACACACACACACACACACACACACACACACACACACACACACACACACACACACACACACACACACATACACGCACGCACGCTCACTTCCAAACGCTCACACATCAACTGACTCTGGTTCAACAATCTTCATATTTCTGCTTATTAGAGTCACTATTTTCAATAACTTCCTCCTTTCTATAAAAGGAACATAAAGTCCCTCACACTCTCACCTTCTCCCCAATACTCCTCTATCCACCCCTTCTTTCCTCCTCCTTCTTCTCTGTTCACTCACCTATTTTGTTTCGTTTTGTTTTTCTGTCTATTTTGTTTCTTTTCGTATTTCTTTCATTTATTATCATTGTTAGTTGTTGAAATATTACCCAAACAAGCTGAGACAGTTGCTCCGCCATTCCAAGGTCTTCTTCTTCTTTGCAGTCCATTATCAATTCACTTCTTTGCTATGGTTTCTCTTCTCGCATTCCTTCCACTCTGGTTTTATACTACAACATTCATCCCACAGTTGTCGTCATCGTCATCGTCGCCGCCGCAGCCGCCATCACCACAATCATCAAATTCACCAACACCACCATCACCACCACCACCATTATCGAAACTATCATCATCATCACCATCACAACCACTACCACCACCACCAACAACAACAACAATATCATCATCATCATCATCATCACAACTATCGCCACCACCAGCATTACCACCGCCACCACTACCGACGTCACCACCACCGCCGCCGCCGCCGCCACCACCATCATCGCCACAACCACTATCACCACCACCACCACCACCACCAGCATTACTTTCGCCACCATCACCGCCACTACCATCAACTCAACTACGACTACCACCAGACTGCTTCAATTACCACTACTACCATTCGCACTACCATTATAATCTCTACCATTGCCCCCATCGCCGCCGCCGGCGGTACGTAGACTATTTTACACTAACCATTACATGAAATTTCACATGTGGTAGGTAGACTATTGTACACTAATCATCACATACAATTTCACATGTAGTACAGAAACTATATATTCAATTCCACATGCGGTACGTTACATATTTTACATTAACCATCACATACGATTTCCCATGTGGTAGACTGTTGCACATTAGCCATCAGATACGATTTCACATATAGCAGACTGTCACACATTAATCATCACATACAATTTCACGTGTAGTAGACTGCTGCACCTCAACTATCAGCTACAATTTCACATGTAATCGACTGTTGCATATTAATCATCACATGCAATCATCACATGTAGTAGACTGTTGCACATTAACCGTCGTCCCCACTAGAACCTGACGTAAATTGTTATACATTAGCAATTCTATACAAGTAACTGATGACTCCAATAAACACAATAAATCTGAGCTTTTAGTGACTGAGATGGTTAAAACCTGAAAATGTTTGCTGTTTTTTTCTATTGACAACATATAAACGAGTAGGAAAATGCTTCAATAAATATGATTTTGGATAGCTGTCGCAATGTTCAGTAGGTCTATCGTTGAGAATTTTGGCAGTCGTATGCCATCTAATTAACTGAGAATGGGCAGCACAAAAGTTGGAAATGATTCTTGAAATAGAGAACCATCTGATGTAGACAATTTTTCCGATTTTTCTTTGTTACCTATGACTTGTTTCGGTCATTAGACTGCGGCCATGTTAGGGCATCGCCTTGAAGAAGGTTTTTTTTAGTCGAATGAATCTACCCCAGTATTTATTATTTAACCATGGCACTTCCTCTATCGGTCTCTTGCCGAACAGCTAAGTTACGGGGACGTAAACACACCAACACTGGATGGCAAGCGGTGGTAGGAGACAAGCACAAACGCACACATACGGACACACACACACCATATATATATATGTATTTTTATATATATATATATAT
>NC_068994.1:34345900-34349988 GCF_001194135.2 Octopus bimaculoides | reverse complement strand
TATATAAAACGGGCTTCTTTCGGTTTCCGTCCACCAAATTCACTCACAAGTCTTTGGTCGGCCTGAGGCTATAGTAGAAGACACTTTCCCAAGGTTCTTAAGAGTGGGATGGACTATTTTTCACGATTCTCTGCAGCGACTTTTATTTTCTTAACACCAAACACACCATGAAATATCCTTTCTTCTGACAATCAGTGCTGCTGTGATTGCAGTTGCTGCTACTACTGTTACTGTTGTTTTTGCAGCTGTAGTAGTCACCTGCTTCTGCTTGTGGTGTTTCTGTTATTGTTATGGTGGTGGCGGTAGTGGTGTGAGAGGTGTCGGCAAAAATGGAGGGCTCACATCTCTTTTTTGTTGCGGGCAGAAAACTTTGAGGTGATTTATGTCCATGCACAGGTGACAGCTTGGTTGTCTGTCCTCAACATTCACGTGAAGCTTTGTGCCATCTGGTAGGCGTATGTAGTCCAGGACAACCTCGACGCTCTTCTGGTCAGCCTGTATTAATAGCTACATCCCCTGTCCTAACCAGTTCTGCTCGTTTATTTTCTAATTTCTTTATTGCCCACAAGGGGCTACACATAGATGGGACAAACAAGGACAGACAAAGGGATTAAGTCGATTATATCAGCCCCAGTGCGTAACTGGTACTTAATTTATCGACCCCGAAAGGATGAAAGGCAAAGTCGACCTCGGTGGAATTTGAACTCAGAACGTAACGGCAGACGAAATACCGCTAAGCATTTCGCTCGGCGTGATAACGTTTCTGCCAGCTCGCCGCCCTAACATATATATATTCAACTTTTTCACGTTTCACTTGAAAAGGAAAGTGAGTGTAAAGAGGGAAATGCTGCCTCTCAGGAATTTTGGTAGAAGGTGGATGAATGTAGCGTGAAAAGCTCGAGTGGAGGGGCGTAATCTATGCATGCGCCTCTAGGTCGAGGGTAGATGAAGTGGAGCGGGCACTTGCCCTAAAGGTTAGGGCGATCGTAGTTTTTGTGGGGTTTTCACGAGCAGCCTTTGGAAGTCTCCCTCTTTGGGAATTTAACTTATAGTTTTTATCGTTATCCTGTTTTTATATGCTTCAACCCCACTCTATTTGTGTTGCGTTGTCCTGTGCCGTCCTCAGTCTTTTAGATAAACCCTCGGTCGTGAACAAAGAAACAATTTTGTCGATTTAATGGAGACAGTGAGCTAATGTGTGGCATGAACATTTGATCTCTCTATAAACAAATCATTTGCGTAGATCGTTCGGCAAAAACTGAACGCTAATTTATCGCCTTCGACGGGAGAGTCAGTCCGTCATTATTATAATGATTCCTTTTCATTTTGTTGTAGCTGTTGTTCTTGTCATTATTGTTAGTGTCATATGCTTTCGTCTTTTTTTTAGGGAATTCTCATGGGAATTTTATGACCAGCTTCATTAGTAAACTTTTGTTTTGTTGTATTTCTTTATTTTTAATGTTCTGTTTTACTTGAAGTAATTTTTATTAAAACAACGTTTTTCAAATCGATTTTTAAACACTATTTTCTCAATTTGAGTGTACCATTGAAAAATAGAGGCGTGAGCATTGCCAGCCATTACTTCCATTTTGCCACCCCATTATCGCTCTACATTTCTTCAACGTTCCCTGGATTTTTCCACCGCCCTCAGAGAGGTGGCTCGACCCACTTTGGTAATAACTGTCTCGGACAGATATTGAAACAAAGACTATGCGTCTCTCACTCCCATCTGTTGTATGGCTATTGACTCTACTACTAAGTTCTTCTGTCCCTTGATGGGTTTTCGTTTTTATCCTGCAGAACGTTTAACGAAAACCATCCGCCTTACCAAGTAAGTTTGGTAGGGTTACTGATTTAGTCACATATAGACTAACAGTAAATGTACCAGCCTGTCTGGAACAAAATATGGTTGAATTTGAGTTCTTGAGGGGAGAATGCAACTCTTTAATCCTTACACTACAGATGATCATGATATCTGGGACAATAAAGATCTACAAGCTCTTCTTAAAATTTGACACTTATTACCAAAATTCTGTTGAGAGGCATTGCTTATATTTCAATTAATTTCGAAAATAATGAAAAATTTTGAAAATAACATAGTCATTATTTAGCTGGTGTTGGTGACCTAAATTAACATAGAATTTTGATGAAAAGTTTTGATTTGAATCATTTGAAATTTATCACAAAACTAGGAGTGGTCCCTGGCAGAATGGTGCCAAAAGGGTTGAAGGATAATGAAGTAAACAAGTTGCTTTCCTTCAAAGCCTTGCTACTAAGCAGGTGGCCTGTCAAAATTAACTCTAGATTAAAATCAGGAGATATATAAATACGTGTGTGTGTGTGTGTGTGTGTGTGTGTGTGTGTGTATGCGAATGCATAAATCTATCTATCTATCTATCTATCTATCTATCTATCTATCTATCTGGATATATGTACGAGGTACGTTAAAAAATTATCCAACTTTATTTTTCCCCACCAAAACTAAAGACGCATGGGCAAAATTCTTTGGGTGGGAGATGATATCACTCTTTCTGAGCATTCGTGAAAGTTTTCACGCCGGTAGGCCGCACCAGTTCCCGGCTGTTACGCTTAGAGCAGAGCTGTGTAGTGCGTGCTTGTCGGATTTTCGTTTTCACGCACGATGACCGAACGTATCAAGCAGAGACCGTAAACCCATGTTTCTACATCAATGATGATGTTGCTTACGAAGTCTGGGTGGTGGCTTGCACAGTTCAGCATCTCTTAAGCGATTTCCATGCGGAGATGATTCTACTGCTCCGCCAGCACATTGGCGACGAATTTTGCCGACCCTCTCCGCATGCACAAATCCTCCGTTAAAATGGGATGCATTGATCTCGTGTTTATTTCCACTACGTGAGCAATTTCCTGGATTATTACACGACAGTCGTCCATGACTATTTGCATAGCCTTCACAACGAGCTCCTCGTTTCGGCTTGTGGATGGCCTGCCTGACACACTTCACTGAGGTGTAGCTATGTTTGAAGCGGTTGTACCATTGTACTATTCTTTGATCTGAGTTTTGCTCATGGAGTCATCCCGAAAGGTTTGCTGAATATTCTTGATGGTTTGAGTTTCAGTATCATCAAACTATTGACAAAACTTGATGCAATATCTCTACCCGATGCTTTCGTTGAAACGAAACTCCAGCGAGCGCACACTACACGTCTGTACTGTTGGCGTAACAACCCGGGACTGACGTAGCCTATTGGCGCAAAAATTTTCTCTCATGCGCAGAAAGGTTGGCGTCACTCTCCGTCTCAAGGATTTTGCCCATGCGGCATTACTTTTAGCAGAAAAAAAGTGTCGGATACCTTTTGAACACACTTCGTATATGTATGTATGTATGTATGTATGTATGTATGGCTGGATGTATATATATATATATATGAATCCCCCCAAAACGAAGAACAAACACAAAAAAAACAACGGGAGGAGGTGGTAGATGTAAACTATTGGCAGACGCTCAGGGAAGAAAAGAAAGGTGGTTTAATATTTCGAGCAAATGCTCTTCTTCAGAAACAGAGGAAAGTCCAATAGAAAAGGGAGACGGAGGGAAAAAAATCGCCAACGATTCACTTGTGGTTACATTTTGAGAAAAAAAAATGTATAATAAATATGTATGTATGTATGTATGTATGTATGTAATTAATCAAAGGAAATACTAAGTATGTCTGCCTGCTGGAAATAACAGTAAAAAACTCTTATCTAAATCGCCAAAATACAATAATAATAACTACAGAAATCAACCGTCCGAATGCTTTTTTGGGGCCTGCACTCGCCAATATTATTGATTCTGTTATTATCATTTTTAAATTGTTACACTAGATAATAACAGAGTCAATGATATCTTCGCAAATTATTTTTTTCGTGAATTATATTTTTCTTGTGAATTATTTGCTCGTATTGATGCATACATACACATGTATGTATTTATGTATGCGTGTGTATATCTACACACATATAGATATATTCATATCTATCTATCTATCTATCTATCTATCTATCTATCTATCTATCTATCTATCTATCTATATATATATATATATATATATATATATATATATATA
>NC_068994.1:34344160-34345000 GCF_001194135.2 Octopus bimaculoides | reverse complement strand
TGATAACAATACTGTTAATGATAATGATAACGATAATGAAGACGTTGCAGTGGGGAGGGCGGGGTGGGAAGCTATGAACTTTAATTATAGAAATCCTCAGTAAATATGATGATTGTTAAATTTCAGAATCTATTAACGATGCATTCAGAATTTAATTAACTGCAGATTAGACATTTGGAAAGAAAGAAGGAAGGAAGGAAGATGTGGAAAAGCAAAAAAAAAAAAATTAAAAATTAAAAAAATTAAAAAAACGATAGAATGTAAGAATGAAAGAACAAATGAATGAACAAATGAAGGAATGATATGAAGAAAACTGAAAGGAAATAATATGATGTATTTTAAAGAAGTTTTGTTATAAAGTAAGCAACACACACACATGTACACGTATGTATGTATGTACATATATATATATATATATGTGTGTGTGTGTGAGTATATATATATATCTCAGACACAGATACACGCACATATGTATAGATACATATATATTTACGGATATATATATAAATTAGAGAATATGTATGTATATACGTATGTGTGTGAGAGTGTGTTGTATGTATACATATATACAGATAGATAGATACATACACACATTCATATACACATACATTTCTATACACATATTTATAGGTATATATGCATCTGTACACACACACATACATACACACACGCATGCACGTACGCATATATATGTATGTATACCAATATAATTGGAAAACTAATTACATATATGTGCATATGCCTGCGTATGTGCCGTTGTGTGTGTGTGCGTGTGTGTGTGCGTGTGTGTGTGCGTGTGTGTGTGCGTGTGTGTGTGTGTGTGTGTGTGTGTGTGTGTGT
>NC_068994.1:34336835-34343845 GCF_001194135.2 Octopus bimaculoides | reverse complement strand
GAGGAAAAGAGAGAGGTGAAGGAGTAGGGAAAAAGAGAGAGTCGAAATAAGCGTTTATTGATTTATTTCTGATTGCCGAGGTTCTCTTCTCCAACTACCAGCCGCTCTTGGAGTAGTAAATGGTTGGTCAACGGCACCAGAGAGCAAGTCAACTAATTTGCTCCCCCCCCCCTTAACCTCCTTATTGTCTCATTTTCGTTGCCCACGTCACTTTCCACTCCTTTCTTTGCCTCATTTCTCATGCCCATATCTCACTACCCTGTCCTTCACTTCCTGGTCTACGAGTCATAGGACTCGGTTCAGTTATGCCCAAGGGTTCATAATGATGATGATGACGATGGTGGTGATAGGAGAAGCACAACGTTGATCTCGACTGGGATTTGATCATGAATGCAATAACATACTCCTAACTTGGTACCACAGGATATTTTATTCATCGCCCTATCGATTTCGTTAATCCACCGCCCTTAATCCAGTTGTAAATGTAATAAGGGACAAATAGAGCTTTACTGAGTGTTTAATAATAATTTCTAACGTAGAAATTAAGGGCAGAAATTTGCTGGTAGAAATAAGACGATAATTATCGCTCTAAATATCAATTGGTACATATGTGCGGGAACGGAATTTGCTTAGGGGATGCTAATCCAGTTTTCAGTAGGGTATTCAGAGCGTTTTCATTGCCCACCAGAAATTTGAAGGGGTGCGCTTGCAGCAACACCTCCTGTTCCCGATCCTATTCTGCTACTTTATTCATCGGTTCCAGAAGAATAAAAGGCGACGTTTACCTTTGTGGGAATTGAACGTAGAATGTAGAGCGCTGGAGCAAATATCATACTCTTTACTCTTTTACTCTTTTACTTGTTTCAGTCATTTGACTGTAGCCATGCTGGAGCACCGCCTTTAGTCGAGCAGATCGACCCCAGGACTAATTCTTTGTAAGCATAGTACTTATCCTATCTGTCTCTTTTGCCGAACCGCTAAGTTACGGAGACGTACTCACACCAGCATTGGTTGTCAAGCAATGTTGGGGGGACAAACACAGACACACAAGCATATACACACACATACATATATACATATATATGACGGGTTTCTTTCAGTTTCCGTCTACCAAATCCACTCACAAGGCTTTGGTTGGCCCGAGGCTATAGTAGAAGACACTTGCTCAAGGTGCCATGCAGTGGGACTGAACCCGGAACCATGTGGTTGGTATGCAAGCTACTTACCACACAACCACTCCTACGCCTCATGATGAATTCTTTTTAACAAAGTTCAACGCTCTGCATACTGACCGCTAATAATTCTTTCTAATTCAAGCACAAGGTCAGTAATTTTGTGGGGTCAGGAGGCTAGCCAATTACATCTACTCGGGTACTGGACTAGTATTTTATCTTATTGATCCCATAGGGGTGAAATGCAAATTTGACTTCGGCGGGATTTGAAATCAGAATTTAAATTTAAAGAGCTGGAATAGTACCGAGCATCTTATTCTGGCGCTCCACCAATTCTGTTAATCATTTGCTCTGAATAATAACTTATGATAATGTTCTTATGAATTAATGTGGCTTGAAGCTCTATGGAACAAGTTTGAGCTGCTAAAAGTAGTAGCTAAATCTCCTTCCAATCACACAATTACCTTCATTTAATAATGGTTTCAAATTTCGGCACAAGGCCAGCAGTTATAGGGAGAGGGGCAAATTAATTACATCGATCCCAGAGTTCATCTGGTACTTATTTTATCGACCCGGAAAATGAAAAACAAAGTTGACCTCAGCAGAATTTAAACTCAAAATAACCGGAAGAAATGCCGCTAAACATTTTATCCGATACGCTAACTATTCTATTGGCTCGCCATCCTACCATCCATCAGTTTTCTCCATCTACTATTCATGTTGTGAGGGTAGAGTCCTCAGGCGCCCTCTCCAGTTATATTAAAAGCAACCGTCATTACACTTTCCAACTGGATTCCCAAGCGTGACCAACAGACTGTGGATATTATCCAGTCGTCTCGTTCTTGGTCTGTCCTTAGGTCTCCCGCTGGTTGGTTCAGCTCGGCTCGGAGAATCCGTCTTGTGATTGTTTCTTGCATGCCCAACCCCTCAATGTAAAGAAATATCGGGTTCACCTGGAGAAACTCCTTAACCTGGGGTCTATAAGCTTCCTGTTAAATAACGTTAAGTAACGAGATCCTTCAGAGAAACCCCATTTCGCTGCCCTAAGTAATAAAACAGAAGGACATTATTAGGTAATGTAGTGAGAGATAAAATGGCTGATTTAAGACAAGATGATCATGGCTGAAATGTCTTTTTTCTTTATAGGACTGCATGATCAGAGCTGAGCTTGGGGTTTAACAACAACAACAACAGCAGCAGCAGCAGTAACCAATGAGCTTCTATATGGCTGATTACTAGTTAGAAATAATAGCAAGAGGTTTCCTGAAACCACGCTCTATCATTTTAAAAGACATATTGTAGGGTAATATAGACTGAGGCGCGCTGTCTAAGTAAAAAAATATTATGGGATTGATGTTCATGGCTAGTGTATTTTTAATTATATGTCTGTTTGACTGGGGCCGACCTGGGGTGAAACAACAATGATAATATAGGAGTGATTTGCGTTCTAATAAAAATCTAAGGGAAACCATTTTTTTATCTTTTCCGGTTTGATAAAATAATTACCAGTCAACTACTGCAAGCACCCTAATAAAATTACTAGGCTTGCGTTGAAATTTGAAGCCAGTATTTGGAGTTTCAAAGGCGGCAAGCGAGCAGAATCGTCAGCACGCCGAACAAAATGCTTGGCGGCATTTCGTCCGTCTTTACGTTCTGAGTTCACATTCCACAGAGGTAAATTTTACCTTTCATTCTTCCGAGTCGGTAAGATAAGTACCAGTTGAGCAGTGGGATCCATGTAATCGACTTATGCCCTTCCCCAGAATTGCTGGCTCTGTGCCAAAATTCGAAATCAACTGATACTTATTTTAATGACCTCGAAAGAATGAAAGGCAAAGACGACCACGGCGAAATCTGAACGTAAAGTCGAAAGAAATGCTGCAAATTATTTTGTTAGACACGCTAACGATTGTCAGCTCGTCGTCTTTCATATTTAAATAATTGTAATTAATTAAAATTACGCTTTTTTTTTGTTATAATTATTAATTTAAGATATCGATTGTCTTCATCGCTAAATGTGTAATCTTAATTATTTGAAATATATTAAAGCGGTGAGCTGGCAGAATTGTTAGCTCAATACTTTTCGGCATTTCAACCGATTCTTTACGTTGAGTTCAAATGCTGCCTAGGTCGAATTTACCTTTGATTCTTACGAGGTCGATAAAATAAGTACCAACTGAGTACTGGGGTCGACATAATTGATTTGCGCGTCCCTAACAAAATTAGAAAGAAATTACTTGAAATGTATTGACTTACTACATTAGATAAGTTAGCATCTACTTTACTATTAAGTTTTCATACAGCAGGCGTGCCTGAGTATGTTTTTTTTTTCTAATCAGTTCTTCGACCAATAACGTGACTTTATTGACTCAGCCTTTCACTGTTTCTACAGATCCTTCCCATGAGAACACTTCGTTGGCAGATATTTTGGATGTGATTTGTAACTCTAAACTCCAGAACAGACGAACTTTGGAATAATGGTATTACCAAGAGACAGAAATAGAATATCCAGCTTGAACCAAACTCCTTAGTTTCTGTCAATATGTTACAGTGATTTCTATCATAGATACATTTACTCAAGTTTTTAGGGAAGGTGGGTTTGGTCGATTCCATTATATCGGCCTCAGTAACAATACTTGTGCGGCATTTATTTAAGGCTCTTTACGTTCTAAGTTCAAACCCTGCCAGTCAATTTTGTCTTTCATCTCATTGGAGCTCATGAAATAAAGTACCTCTCAAGTTAGTACAGCAGCAGATCTATATGACTATAATGCATTGTAGATGCGAATGGAATACGAAGAAGATGTAAGGGGGAAAATGTAGGAGAGGAGGAGGAAGAAAGAAAAGGAAAAGAAGAAGAAAGAAAAGTAAGAGGGGGAGGAAAAAAAGAAAAAGAAGGGGAATAAGAAGAAATAAAAGGATGAGGATGAGGAAGAGAAAGAAGAGGAAGGGGAAGAAGAAGAGAAAAAGAAGCGGAAGAAGTCGATGGAGAAAAAGAAGAGGAAGAGGGAGAAGGTGAAAGACAAGAAGAAGGGAAAGAAGGAGAAGAAAGGAGGAGGAGAAGAAGAAGAAGAAGAAGAAGAAGAAGAAGAAGAAGAAGAAGAAGAAGAAAGTTCTTTGGACGTTACTGTCCAAGGATTGATCGGGCAATTCACCTGATTTCCATGGTGTATAGTGACCGAGACCACGACATCCTCCCTCCTCCTGAACGTGATTCCAGTCTATCGCAAGGTAGCCCATGTACAGCCGAGTGGACTGGAGCAACGTGAAATGAAGAGTTTTGCTCAAGAACACAACGCAACATCCGGTCTGGGAGTCGAAACCACGGTTGGAAGACTGTGAGTGCAACACCCTAACCACTAGTCCACGTGACTTTACTTTTTAAAATACCAACAAAATACTGGGGTGAGGCGAATTAATCGATTAAACCCTCACCGCAAAATTTGTAGATTTGTGCCTATGCTAGAAAGAATTATAAACTAAAGAGGTCGCTAAATATATTTCCTTCTAGTTTGGGCACAAGGCCAGCAATTCTGTGAGGGGAGGGGCTAGTCGATTGCATCAACTCCATTACTCAACTGGTACTTATTTGGTCTGTCTATCTCTAACGCTATCTGTCTGTCTGTCTGTCTGTCTGTCTGACTGTCTTGCTGACTGTCAGGTTGGCTGGCTGTGCAGTTGGTCGTTTCTGCCTGTCTGTCTATTTGTCTGTCTCTCGCTGTCACTGTCTCTATCTGTCTGTCTGTCTGTTTCTCTCTCCCTCCCTCCCCGCTCTCTCTCTCTCTCTCTCTCTCTCTCTCTCTTTCCCTCTCTCTTGTTTGTTTTACTTGTTTCTTAGTGTCTCTCAGTCTCTAGCAATCTCGCCACTCTCTCTCACTCTCTCTCTCCCTGTCTCTTTCCCCGTCTATCTGTCTATCTCTCTCTTCTCTTCCTCCCTACTTTTCCTCTCCCTCCAACATGCAACTCTAGGAAAAATAATTCTTCCTTCAAATTTTAAAGGGCAACTTTTCTCAGGTTTTTCTTAATGACCTTTAACAAACAAAAGTAATTTTTTCGATTAAAAATTCTCCCAAAATACTTAAATGAAAAATATTACGTTTGATTTAGCCTTTAAGATTTTGAGGTCATAAACAGCCTTGAGGATAGGGTGGAGGACAAGTTTTTATCTCCTACCCCACCGACGTTGTATTATTTAATCTCAGGACAGTTCAGCTTGAATAAACCTGCGATCAAAGGTTTACAGATGTGAGCACCTCCGTTTTGTTTACAAAGAATAGTGAATTTGGGCTGAGTATGAAACGTTGTGGTACAGCCATTTTGGTGCCGCATTTATGGCGTCACTGAGTCGACGCTGACTTATTTGACATTAGTTTTTTTAATGTTTCTCTCGTTCTCCGTCTCTCTCCCCTCCTCTCTCTCTCTCTCTCTCTCTCTCTTTCTCTCTCTCCCAGTTTGTGGTGGTTGTTTGGTAAATGTTTGCTTTCTGGGTTCAGTCCCACTGCGTGATATCTTGGACAATTGTCTCCTACTATAGCCTCAAGCTGACCAAAGCCTTTGTGAGAGGAGTTGGTAGACGGAAACTGAAAGTGCCCGTGCTCTTAACCTCTACGCCATATGCCCGTAGGAAATTATGGAGTGAATTTTAGGGCTTATAAATCTAATATTTTTCTATCCTTCCTTAATACCGATTCCCATATGCTGCTCATACTGCACTCGGTCTGCTTAGGAGGTTGTTGTGTCCTAGCACATGTGCTGCTTCTTTTAGTTTTCGTATTTTCCAGTGGTGTTCTCTGTCTATTATTTTAACTTAAGTAGCAATCGGGATACACACCATGAAGAAATGATCAAGCTCAATAACGATCTGTTAAGCAACAACTACCCCAAAAGTATACTATCCACTCCAATTATGAAGAAGAGAGAGGATGAGGTGGATAGACTCTCTACTGTCTGTCTACCCTATGTGAAAGGCCTCTCCGAAAAGATACAAAAGATATGCAGCCCATATGACATCAGGACAGTATTCAAGAGTAATACAACACTTCACAAATATCTCCTTCGAGTAAACCCACCAATAGAAGAGATTACGACCAAAGACTGCGTGTACTCCATGCCATGCAGCTGTGGTAGGTTATACAAAGGCGAAACATGTCGCCCCCTCAAAATAAGGGTAAACAAACATCACAAAGCTGTGATACGAGGAGATATTGATAAATCGGGTATAGTTGATCGTGTATGGAAAAATGGAGACCACCTCCCCCTGTGGGATGAAGTTAAAATAATAGACAGAGAACACCACTGGAAAATACGGTAAGTGGCACCAGTGGAACAAAGAAAGTGATGGTAACACAAGAAGACATGGCACGCCATTTTCAAAGAAGATCTGAATCAATTTAGCACAACCTGGGAAGTTGCGGACAACTGTGATCAAAACCAGGATGACAGGAGATTTCATGCTGTCCAATGTACTGGCCAACTCTCCGAGAGGAACTAAGACTTAGTTTAAATCGAGAAGCCTTTCTCTACGTAGATGCGGTGGATGGTGGATGTGGTTTAGAGTACCTGCGTGCACAGCAGTAGCACCGCCCCTGAGGCTAAGGGCATTTCTGCACGGCAAGTAAATAAGTAGATAAATAAAATGTAAACAAAACATGGACAGGTAGGCGCAGAAGTGGCTGTGTGGTAAGTAGCTTGCTTACCAACCACATGGTTCCGGGTTCAGTCCCACTGCGTGGCACTTTGGGCAAGTGTCTTCTACTATATCCTCGGGCCGACCAAAGCCTTGTGAGTGGATTTGGTAGACGGAAACTGAAAGAAGCCTGTCGTATATATGTATATATA
>NC_068994.1:34329160-34332728 GCF_001194135.2 Octopus bimaculoides | reverse complement strand
AATATCTCTTTCCGACGTGCTGTGTTTAAGAGCACAATATATATAACGGAGCAGTTTCTCACCTGCCAGTATTTAGACGATATTCGTCTCCCTCCGATATATTTTGTGTTTTTGAACCCACCACATTCATAAGTGATATCTCCGGACGAACATCGTAGTAAATTTGCCTATTTTCTCTAAGTATGATAAACATGTCTACAGGTGTTTAACCTGGCTTAAATTTTGTATTTCTAAGAAAAGTAACGATCCTTTCTAAACGCTTATCAGTTCCCATAGTCTCCTCATGATATTTTCCAACCTACTTCGTAAGCTCACAACGCTTCCAATATAATACTGCACTGGTTAAAAACTGTTGGCTAAAAGGATAATAACATTAAAAACGTTGGCTTTCAAGGCACCCTCGAGAAAAAAAAGAAGAAGAAAATTGTGATAACAGAAGCGGAATATAGCAACAAAATATAATGTATCAGATGAGAGATAAAAATTAAGGTTAATGACCCGGAAAACAAACTATAATAAACAACAATTTTCTTGTAAAAACAAAAAATATTAAATAAAATTTCTTCGTGAGAGCGTTTGTTAAATGTTTGTATAATTTTTGGATATTTATTTGAATTTGTCAGGTGTTTGCATGAATAGTCACAATGTAAGTTTGTGTGTAAGTTTTTAGATAGATAATAGACTCCTTAAAGCTATGCTTAAGATCGTGGGTAGAGATACAATTAGTTCTATGATGAATATAGCCATTGTTATTATCGATAGAGGCCATGTTTCATATAAAAGTAATTATTTCATAAGGAAGCGTTAATCAGAATTTAAGCTGAAATCATTGCGGTTCAAATATTATTCTTGTAATTATAGCTGTATGCCAGTTTTGATCAAACAAGCCTACGATGAATGATATTCCAAGCATGACCATCTCGTCTTCCATTTTTATCTTTTTTTTTCTGTTAGCATAGCGTGTCTTTTTATTTTTTACTTGTTTCAGGCATTAGACTGAGGCCAAGCTGGAGCACCGCCTTTTGCCGAACCACTATGTTACGGGGAGGTAAACGCACCAACACCGGTTGTCAAGTGGTGGTGCGGCGACAAATAAGGACAAATGTATTTTTCTTTTTCTTTTCTTTTATTTCTTTCCGTCATTTGACTGCGGCCATGCTGGAGCACCGCCTTTAGTCGAACTAATCGACTATTCTTTGTAAGCCTCGTACTTATTCTTTCGGGTCTCTTTTGCCGAACCGCTAAGTTAAGGGGACGTAAACACACTAGCATCTGATGTCAAGCGAATGGTGGGGGGGGGGACAAACACAGACACACACACACATACGGCGCGCTTCTTTCAGTTTCCGTCTACAAAACCACTCACAAGGCTTTAGTCGGCCCGAGGATATAGCAGAAGACATTTGTACAAACTGTCACGCAGTGGGACGGAACCCGGAACCATGTGGTTGATAAGCAACCTACTTACCACATAGCCACTCCTGCGCCTATATATATATATATATATATATATATGAGTGTGTGGGTGGGGGTATGATATGCGTGCATTTCTTTGTGTCCTTGTTTATCCCCTATCACTACTTGACAACTCGTGACGGTGTGTTTACGTCCCCGAGACCAAGCGTTTTGGCACAAGTGACCGATAAAATAAATACCTGGCTTTAAAAAAGATAAGTTTTGGGGTTGATTTGTTTGACTAAAAGCTTTGCCTCAGCATAGCTGTAGTCCAATGGATGAAACAGGTAAGAGATAAAAGTTACGCATTTATATTATATATATAGTGAAAATAAAGACGCTATATTTGTCTTTCATATTAAATTTACTTTCAAGTGAAGCTTTTAATATTTTGATATTTTTAGACAGAACTTTTGTGACATTTGGTGTGTCGTTAAAGCAGAGTGTCTTAAAGGCATATTCACTCTGTAATGACAGGTTACGACAGCAGGAACAGAGGTTTACACCGAGGGATTTCGTTCAAGTGTGTCCGTGAGAGAAGTGTGTGTCAGCAATGACAGTGGGTTATAGTTGTCAACTTCTGTAACTGAAGATTAGCGGCGTAGGTTCCAGACGAACGATTTATATATACCTAAAGTTCTGTCAAAGAAGGGCGCCAAAGACAAAATTGTCAATGACAATGTTATTGCAATATGTTGCCTGCAACAGGTATTCTAATGAGTTATGCATCTGCTGGATCTATTGTATATTTGCCGATCAGCCCAGCTACTACATGAAAACATGTTCTTAATGTATCTCCCAAAGACTTGAATGGCTAGTCGCTTACTAACGTTATATATCCCTGACAAAATCCTGTTTTGGTATTTAGTCATTTTTACGTCTGCGTATTGTGAATCAAGCTCAATTCCTAAGCAGTGACTTGGTGTTTGGGACTTCGCCAATATTCTAGCAACAACACTTTGAATCTGCAGCTACGCTTTAGCGGGCACGTTTTCGTTTGATGATACTCTTGGAAGACGCAAAAGCTGGTGATCACATAGTTTTGTGTTTATGTCTGAAAATAATCATGTTTCTGCCAATCAGCGAACCGTAAGGATAAACCATGTGACTGCCCGCGCTTGCGTCTTTCAGGTGTATACTATAGTTAAACGAAACGTACTCGTTTGCTCAAAGGGTTAATAATTTTTTTTTTTTTTTTTGGCTAGAACAGAAAAACAACAATAAAACAATAGAAATTGAAAAAGACTAGAAAATAGATAAGAATCTAGATGAAAATATGGATGAAAGTTAGATTCAGCGCAGATAAAGGTGAATTTCCACATAGACTTCAAGAATTGAAGATTTGTTAAAGCAATCAAAACATATCTTCTGGTGACGCTGGTAACAAACCATTCTATAATAATGTTAAATTTTAAAGAGATTCCTCACCTCTCTCTTTCTGCGTGTGTGTGTGTGTGTGTGTGTGTGTGTGTGTGTGTGTGTGTGTGTGTGTGTGTGTGTGTGTGTCTTTGTATGTATTTATGAATACATATAATTTGCATAACCTTAAAATTTTTTGTACATCGTATTGAAGTCTGATATGTTACAAAAAAAAAAAATCCCAAACAATAAAAACAATGCAATTTCTATCGATTATTGAAAACATTGTTACCGAAGGTCGTTCAATATAAGATATTATAAATTCAGTATTCTAAAGTATTGTCATCAAACATGTTTTGAACTTTCCATACTCCATACCTTTCTCTACCTCTCCCCTACCCCCTTCTCCTCCTACCCTTCTCTCCCATCACTCTTTCTACGTAACTCTGTCCTTTCTTTTTACTTTCTATGTGTCGGAGTGTGTGTAGGTGTGTGTGTGTGTGTATTTATGTATGGAGGTATGTGTGTGTGTGTGTGTAACTATAAGTCCATGCGCGTTTGCACGCGTGAATATAAGTGTGCGCGTTTAATATTTATGAATCTGAGTGTATATATATATATATATATATATATATATATATATATATACATACACATATATATATATACATGTATATATATATATGTGTATATATGTATATATATATATATATATGTATATATATATATGTGTATATATATATATATATATGTG
>NC_068994.1:34327865-34328579 GCF_001194135.2 Octopus bimaculoides | reverse complement strand
ATATTTATATATATGTATACGTTTACATACATAGATATATTTCTGCGTGCGTACTAATTATTAGCTTGGAACTGTGCGTATATCTGTGTGTGTGTGTGTGTGTGTGTGTGTGTGTGTGTGTGTGTGTGTGTGTGTACACGATTAGTGTGTATGATTACAGTGATTCATTTCCCATCGCTCTCTTTCTGTTACCCCATCTCTTTCACACACACACATACACACATGCACTCATACACACACTCATTCACACATATGACACAAACTAATTTCAATATTTTGTTTCTGCATATATTTTTATATGTTAAATTTTGTATTAACATATGTGTATGACAACATATACACGTTTGCATATATACACATACATATATAGGATGTATGTGTATATATATATGTATATATATATATATATATGTATGTATGTATGTATGTATGTATGTATGTATGTGTGTGTGTATATACGTATGTAATGTATATATGTTTCACTAAATCTCGCAAAATGAAAAACTACCAGCAAACTCCTCGTGTTTGCTGCAAGCAATAAAGTTTGGTAACCAGATTATTGACTGGTGGTATGATTGAAGAAATGTGGTGGTTGTGGGAGTGGTGGTGGTGGTGGGGGGTGGGGGTGGAGTGTTAGGGGTAGGATAACGATTAGAGGAAGAACGGTGAAGAGGAATTCGTGAAATTAAATATTTTGAAATCCCTCCAAGTCTT
>NC_068994.1:34322450-34327605 GCF_001194135.2 Octopus bimaculoides | reverse complement strand
TATATATATATATATATATATATATATATATATATATATATATATGTATGTATGTATGTATATATGTGTACATATATATATATGTATATATATATGTATGTATATATGTATATGTGTGTGTATATATATGTATGCATGCATATATATGTTCATACATATGTATATATATATATATATATATATATGCATATATATGTACATGTGTATATGTATATACATATGTATATATATTTACATAAATACATACATATATGTATACATATATATATATATATATACGCATGTATATATATCATACACACATATATATACATACACGTATATTTATATACATATACTTATATATATGGATATATATATATATATTATGCGTATATATATATATATATATATATATATATATATATATATATATATATATATATATATATATGTATGTATATACGTATATATTACATATTTATGTATATATATGCGTATATATGGATGTATATATATATAATGTGCAATATATATTTTCTTTTGGTTGTGTAATCTATATAAGTTTTTGACTCAACCCCCATAACAATAATTTTATTTGTTTTTCCTTGTTAATTATTATCATTTGTTTATGTGATGTGTGTATGTATGCATGTGTGTGAATGTGTGTGTGTGTGTGTGTGTGTGTGTGTGTGTGTGTAAGTGTGTGTGTGTGTGTGTTTGTATGTATCTTTTTTACCATTTAGAATGAGCTGTCATTAAATTGTCACTATCACAAGTTTTAATATCATTTTATATTTCTCTGCTAAGTTTATATATATATGTGTTTGTGTGTGTGTGTACATATCTATCTATTTATCTGTCTGTCTGTCTGTCTGTCTCTCTCTCTCTATACTTATACATATATACACACATGCATACGCACACATGCATGCGCGCACACACACGCACGCACACATACACACACACGCGCACGCACACACACACGCACGCACACACACACACACACCTTGTAAAGTAGTTTTTAGAAGGCGCTGGAGAAAATTTCACGGTGGTTATTTATATTTTAGAATTAATTCTTTCATTCTTTCATTCTTTCTGTTTTCTTTCATATTGAGTTCCTTTTATTATCATTCTTATTTTAATATTGCGTTGTTCTTTTTTAAATTTAAGATTTTCATTTTATATATTTTTAGCTAGAAACAAGTTAAATGCAATTTCATGCCTGAATATCAGGAACTTGAAAATAAACTTGATAGTACAGGAAAACAGTGAACGACAAGGGAAAATATGTTTACAGAAAAAAAAAAAAAGAAAGAAACTGTATTTATCTTTTTTTTAAAAATTACATTGTTTCGAAAAATACCAGCAGAAATAGAGTTCTTTTGATAAAATTAAAAATTTTAAAGAAATAAATATTATGTAAAAATGTCAAAATAGTTTATTTCTTCAATCATTTATTTATAGATTCATTTATTTTCATTATTATCATTATTCTCATTATCATCATCATCATCATCGTCATCATCATCATCATCATCATCATCATAATCTTCTTCTTCTTCTTCTTCTTATTATTATTATTAGTAGTAGTAGTAGTAATAGTGAGCAACACAGAAAGTTTTTAAAAAATTAAAATTGAAATGAAGGAAAATATATTCCGGTACAAAAAAATATTTGAAGAAAGAAAGAAGCTGAATTTTAATATGTATTGTAATTTTATTTCGTCTTTTATTATTATTATTATTATTATTATTATTATTATTTTAATTTTATTTTTATTTATTTATTTATTTATTGTTTACTTTCAGATCAGGCATCCATGCGAAATCTAAAACAGTCCTTGTTGGAATTTATGTCAATGTTTTTGTGACATTATTTCCGGATAAGAACATGCTGATAAAAATCTATGCATTTCTCTTTTTGCTGCAGGCATCTTTATGCATAGATTTAACATATTATGTGGAAGAAGGTCAGAACCCCGGGAGTTATATTGGTGATATTGCTGCCGACACACATTTAGTGAATGGTGTTCCTTTGAAGGATCACAGTTTGTTTTGGTTTCAACAGCTCCAGAAAGGAAATGAGAGCAGCTCAAAGTTATTTAATATTTCCAAAAGTGGGAAACTTTATACTGCTCAGATATTAGATGCTGAGTCCCTTTGTAAATACAACACTGAATGTTTCAGGATGGTCGAAGTGGCTGTGAGAAATAGGGAATCGTTTGTGAAGATTTTAGAAATTAAAATTATTATAAAAGATGTTAACGATAACAGACCAGACTTTCAGAGCAAAGAATTTCATTTGGAATTTACAGAAAGTGATATGAAGGGTACGACGAAATTTATTCCAAATGCCATTGACAGAGATGTTGGCATTTTGAATTCTCAGTTGAAATATCGGCTGAGAAAGGAAATGTCGGAGCCATTTACATTGTCTGTTTCTAGGAAACACGATGGTTCTACAGAACTCGGAATCGTTTTGGAAGAGAAACTAGATAGAGAGCTTAAAGATTCTTATCATGTACAGGTGGTTGCCAATGACGGTGGGCTGCCCTGCGTATTAGATGTTTCTATATCAGTCGCTGATATTAATGATAACAGACCAGTTTTTAGCCAGAATATCTATAACATTACAGTAAACAACGGCCACTTGATATATATACCTGTAGTTATACTGTCGGCAAAAGACTTGGATTCCGGGAAAAATGGACGAATATCGTATTATTTCAGCACCAAGTCATCAGCTCTGGACATATCTTATTTTGAGCTGAATAAAACATCAGGAGAACTTTTTTTACATCAAAAGTTCTTCACAGAACCTAAGAAAAGTTACAAGCTGTTGATTGAGGCTCGTGACGAGGGTATACCACCACTCAGTTCAACAGCTATAGTACTTGTTAATGTCATCAACCAACAAAACAATGCTCCTGATATAGATATTAACTTCATTTCTCTTACTACCAATGATGTCGCCTCTATTTTTGAAGGAGTCAAAGTTAACAGCTTTATTGCTTATGTCAAGGTTACAGACAATGATATTGGTCAGAATGGAGAAGTGACTTGTGAACTCGAGCACGATAAACTCCAACTTCAAAGTCTAGGAAAGATGAAATATAAAATTGTCATAAAAAGCCACATTGATCGAGAAATTGATAATTTTTTACATTTTACGATTACATGCCAAGACAACGGGACTCCTCCTTTGCGAACAACTAAGAATTTTTCCATCCAAGTAATGGATGTCAATGACGTACATCCACAGTTTACCAAGGATACATTTAAATTTTTAATTTTCGAAAATGAAGAACCTAATTTTCCCATTGGTTTTATAAATGCCACAGATCCAGACCTCGATTCTGGCAGTGAACTGACATATTCTTTGTTGAACAACCAAGGCTATCTTCTTCCATTTGAAATATCTAATTTTGGTTTCATCTCCACCACTCAGTCACTGGACAGGGAGCAACAAGACGTTTATAAATTTAAAGTTTTAGTCAAAGACAACGGGACTCCTTCGTTGAACAACACAGCAAATGTTGTGGTTGAAGTCATTGATAAAAACGACAACGCACCATATTTTACATTTCCCAGTGTGGATCCTTTCAATCTAGATGTCCATTATCATCCACAGGGTAAGAATGACATTACAGCACTAAGAGCCTCTGATAGAGACAGTCATGTCAATGCTTTCCTCCAATATGAAATACTTGGAGGAAATGACAAACAATTATTTGCTGTGAACCTTTACACGGGAGTTTTGTCTTTCTCCCGTCCAGTTTATCAAAACGATGCAGGATCGTATAACCTCCAGTTTGTAGTCAAAGACAGCGGTGCACCAGTTTTATCAGCAACCAGCACCCTTTCTTTAACCCTTACAGTAAGCAACAAAACATCAAAGATGTTTACTGCAGTTCACAAACAGTCTGATGATAAAATACACATCAATTTACTGATTATTATGTTAGTAGCAACAGTAATAGTAGCTTTGGTAGTAGTCATATCAATAACTGTATGTATTGTTCGAAGAAACAATCTCAGAAATAATCAATACACTAGCGGAGTTGATGGTTCTAAACTATTTAGTCAAAATAATCTGTCAGAATATATTTGCGGGCAAGTGGTGCCACAATATGATGTGCCAGTGACTGTTGTATCGGAACAGGAGCATAACAGAAGTTCACAAAGTACACTACTGCGACAAGATCCTCAGTTAGTAAAAAAATCTGGACAAAGCTGGAAAATACCTCCTCCAGGAACACAATTACCAAATACCATGCAGGTGGCAGCACAGGTAAGTGATAATGATAATAATTATTATAAGAAATTTATAAACTTTCGAGAAAAAGCGAAATAATTCAATTTTTTTTTTTTAGTGTGTGCGTGAGGTGGGGATAATGGTTCTCGAAGCGTATCACATATAGCTATAATAAATAGCATATAAATGTTGAATTGAAAAATGTTTTTGGATAGAAAAGTCGAAACCTTCGACTTTTTTCTACCGAAAAAGGATTTTTCTACCCATTATTTACATGCAGTTGTTTATAGCTGTATGTGATGTGTTTCGAGAACCTTTATTCCCAAACAAAGATTCATAATGCTCGTTTTCGTAAACATTTCCTTGTTATTTTCTCATGGCAATCTCTAGATGTTATATATATATATTGAATTAATTACTAAGATTTTAAATGATATTTGCGCGAATTTGAGACGGTAAAGAGCAAATGATAAATGAGTCATTACCAGACCGATTCAAATCAAATCAAGAATCTGTCTCGATTCACCTCATCAAAATCAATAGTTGGAACTCGCCACGAAGCCCGTTATTATTTTTGGTGCTTTTCTTTTTTCTGTCTCAGTTTGGTAATGATATATTTATTTCTAAAATGACGGTGTGTGTGTCTGTGTGTGTGCGTATAATTTTTTTATAAGCTGAAAGCTTATAAGCGATCACCTTCCATTAACAAAGTCAAATAGTCTAGTATAAGCCCTCGACAGAAAAAGTAGGGTTTGCCATTTTTTCCCGCCGAGGGCTTATATGCCCCAATATTAGACTATTTAACTTAGCCAATGCACAGTGATCGCTTATAAGCTTTAAGACTATAAGATATATATACACACACACACATGTATATATATGAATGTATATATATATGTATATATATATATATATATAT
>NC_068994.1:34315806-34320346 GCF_001194135.2 Octopus bimaculoides | reverse complement strand
ATATATATATATATATGAATGTATGTATGTATGTAATGTACACATACAGACATATATATTCAAATATATACATACACGCACCCACACACATATGCATATAAATAGACACACACACACATGCATACATACATACAAATATACATACATACGTATATCGTACATCGATGTAATCTGAAATCATAAGGTGTAATAGATATGTTAATTTGGATCAATTACATGCATTGGTTTTCCTAATCATTCCTTTCATTATAAATTTATTAATTAGTTATTAATATCAAAGTCATTTGTCACACACTTACGACCTGTTCACTGATCTGTGTGACACGTGTTGAGCATTGAAACTTAGGGAAGTTGAACTAACTCATTACACTTCCTGAACTATTTCGATTCCATATTGGTTCAGTAAGCATTTACCATCGTTTTCCGACGTCCATCTTTCATGTATACGTAGGCGTGTCTGTGTGAGAGGCAGAAAAAGAAAGAACGGGAGAGAGAGAGAGAGAGAGAAAGACAGATAGACAGATAGAGATAAAGAGGGAGGAGAAGAAAGATTGAGTGGTTGTGTGTAGGTGTGTGTACATGTGTATTTATCTATGTTTAGTCACGCATATACAGAACGGCGTGTGCATGTAATTTTCTTTTGTAATTTTGGCGCAAAACCAGCAATTTCGAATACGCCCAGTACTTTGCTGGTATTTTATTTTATCGACCCCGAAAAGATAAAACACAATGTTGGCAATGGTAGAATTTGAAATCAGAACGTAATAAGTCGAAATTAAAGCCGCTAAGCATTTTGTCCAGCGTGTTTATATGATATTGGTTTCAAATTTTGGCACAAGGCCAGTAATTTTGGGAAAGGGAGTAAGTCGATTACAGCGACCCCTGTGTTCAACTGATACTTATTTTATTGAACACAAAAGGATGAAAAGCAAAGCCGACCTCGGCAGAATTTGAACTTAGAACGTAAAGACGGACGAAATGCCGCTAAGCATTTTGCCCGTCGTGTTAACGATTCTGCCAACTCACCGCCTAATGTGTGTATATGATATTGATAGAAGAAATCAGAATCATTAGTACCCCGGGCTAAATGCTAAACGGCATTTCGTCCGTCTTTACATTCTGTGTTAAAATTCCATTGAGGTCAACTTTGCCCTTCATCCTTTCGGAGTCGATAAAATAAATACCAATTTAGCACTTTAGTCGATGTAATCGACTTACCCCAGCCACCGAAATTGCTGGCCTTGAGTCAAAATTTAAATCCAATATTGATAGGAGAGGCGATGGTAGTGGCTAAGGTACGTTACTTAATTATATTTGTTGTTTAGTCCCAGCTGTGAATGTATGAGCATCCCAGTATTGACCATCCCAGTAAAGACATCCCAGTATTGACCATCGCATCTTTATTATTTCAAGTAGCGCTCCTTCCATTTTTAGATGTAAGTATATGATTCGAGGGAAATTCGGCAGCTGTTTCCAGCAAATCAGTTGACAACTTAGATCAGGCATGGGCAAACGTTGCCTAAAAGTGGGCCACATGAGATATGGATCATCATTAGGCAGGCCGCAAAACTAAAAATAATTCAAGATAATTTTTCGTTAGGCGTGTCATTCAGAAATGGAATCTTACAAAACCACCAAATAAAATTCCCTCCAGGAATGTGCAGCAAAATGAGCTCAGTCAATAACTAGACCTACGTACAGTATATATTTTTAACACTTAAAGATCATCAGTTAATTTTTGCCAATAATCCGAAATATAGGCTAACAACACGAAAACCAAGTTAGTAATAGTAAACAAGCTCTATATTTTATTATATTTAAAAGTATCAAGAAGGCTATCATAATTAAGCTGAAACCAACATTAAACAACTAAGAAGAACTACACGAAGCAGACTGACCATTACAACAACACCAGTCTGCACATGCCACTAGCCTCTCTCACAAATTAACAGCTTTGTTCCATTTCCCATTTCTCTATGTCTATCCTGGTGAATTGGTCCTTACACTTTATTATTGAAAAAAAATACAAGGTAACACTTCAACCGTTTCTCTGTTTTCACATATGTATTTTATTTTCCGTTGTTTCGGCCATAACAAGTGTTTTACTATCTTAATATCCCACAATGCTTTGTGGAGGCGCAATGGCCCAGTGGTTAGGGCAGCGGACTCGCGGTCATAGGATCGCGGTTTCGATTCCCAGACCGGGCGTTGTGAGTGTTTATTGAGCGAAAACACCTAAAGCTCCACAAGGCTCCGGAAGGGGATGGTGGCGAACCCTGCTGTATTCTTCCACCACAGCTTTCTCTTACTTTCTGTTTCTGTTGTGCCTGTAATTCAAAAGGTCAGCCTTGTCACACTGTGTCACGCTGAATATCCCCGAGAACTACGTTAAGGGTACACGTGTCTGTGGAGTGCTCAGCCACTTGTACGTTAATTTCACGAGCAGGCTGTTCCGTTGATCGGATCAACTGGAACCCTCGACGTCGTAAGCGATGGAGTGCCAACATATCCCACAATGCTTCATACAAAAATACTCTTTAATAATTTCTTTTCTGTTATAAAACAACAGTACGTCTCTATTAAAAAGTTCTAGCAGTTTGAATGGCTAACAACAGAATTATAGAATTCTGTCTTTCTGCAAATAAATCCATTCTTCTTTAAACCTTAATTGATGCCAAGAACATGATACCAATAAATGAATTTCATACCATTATGCATGTAATGGAATCTTTTCTGTTTTTCGCTAACTCATTTTGTGTTAAAAATAGAAACGAATTGTTTGTTGTCACGAGGGTATCCCACGTTGGAGATGACTTAGGCAAAATTATTGAATCTATATTTTGGAACTTTTGGTAAAAGATATGTTACCTTAACTTACTATGAGACGACGGTTCGATAATCTCACGGAGCATGAATGATAATATATATCATCTGACAGGTACGGTTAGAAAAACGCCTCATTGAGTTATGCAGCAAAATACAATTAAGGATAACAGTTAACATTAAAATCAAAGCAGTTAATTTTCTGGATACCGTTGTAAATTTAGACAAGAGATGAATAGATTCTACATATACACAGATTATACCAGTTCATACTGTTCTCAGAAATTTAGTATTGAACATTGTTAAAGTCTTATCTTCCTGATCTTCAGACAAGAAAACATTCATTAATATTTCTGATTATTACAACAAGGTACTTCATAACAGTAGCTTAACCAATGCAATACATGTCCAATACAGATGTTCCCAAGCGTAAAATCGAATATATTTTGTAATACAATCTAATGTTTAGTTTAAATGTCCGTACACATAACCTCAGAGACTTCTGTAACTTAAATTCTTTTGATTTTCTGTGAAATTACAGATATCATAAGCTCTTTACCAAAAGTACAATTAAATTTAGTTATTCTTGTTGAATTATTGTTAGCTCCATAACCATTTTAACAACAACAGTAGCATAACAACAACTTAGCTTCTTTCCAACATGTGACGGTATCTCCGCAAATAAATGTCATCTTAACACTTATTATCTTTCTAATATATTGTGCTAAAATCCAAACCGAAAATATCAATGCTTCCAGGAATTATACTGGCATCACCAAAAATTGCTTTCAGGTTCGTATTTAGTTGCATGCTCATATATTTAAGAATCCTGAAAATAATTTGTCACAATCCCCTCCAAATATATTTAAATTTCAAAAGAAACAGGATTAATAGTGGTAAAAATTCTGTTCTATTCTCAGTTTTGCTATTTCACATGTCTATAGTAATTTCTGTTGAAAACTATGCAGTATGCTCTGTTTAAATACGAAATTATTTATATAATGTAAAAATAATAACTGATTGAGTGAACGCTCTGAGATATTTAATTTCTGCAGGCAGGCTTGGAAATTTTTACTTCGCAACTACGTATTTCAAAACAGCTGACACATTAAAATGGTAAAAGTGCTCAATACTTATTTTATATTTCGTATCTCCACTTTCGATAATCCCCAGAAGCCACTTATCTAACTTAACTGATACCTTCAGTATTGTTCTGTAAATTATATTTTTTTAAGTTCACCACTCCTATTAAAAACTAAAAACCAAAAACCAGTTATCTTGTCAGCCAATAATCATTTCCTTTCTATTCTAAGTCAACCAACATACGTACAGTATAATGTGCAAGCAGTTTTACATTATTTTTCCTTATATACCAATTTCTATGTTTCATTTTTCACAATCGACTGCTCCACAGCATCAAGAAACTCGCACGAATGAATAGTAACGATCCAGCTTGCAATAAATTATATCTGTTATTCTCTCTGTTCTTCTTAATGTCCCAAATTACCTGTATACGTATACATAAGCATACATTACATATATACATACATACAGACACACACACACATGCACATAGTCACTCACACACATGCACATACGCGCTGATATGCTAATCTATTTGTGCACAATCTGGTCAATAATCCTTTATTTATAAAGTTATTTATTATAATACCTTAAATAAAGTAGTAGCCTTATATATATATATATATATATATAT
>NC_068994.1:34312578-34315585 GCF_001194135.2 Octopus bimaculoides | reverse complement strand
ATATATATATATATATAGGCACAGCCTTGACTGGGTGGTAAGAAGCTTGATTCCATGTCACATGGTTCCGGGTTCAGTCCTACGCAGTGCCGCCTAGGGCAAGTGTCTTCTACTGCAACCTCGCGCCGACCAAAGCCTTGTGAGTAGATTTGGTAGAGGGAAACTGTAAGAAGCCCGGAGCACGTCATTTGTATGTGTGTGTGTGTGTCTATGTTTTTACCCCTTGACAACTGATTTTGGTGTGCTTACATCACCGTAACTTATCAGTTCGGCAAAAGAGACCCGTAGAATAAGTACCATGCTTAAGAAGAATAGTACTGGGGTCGTGTCATTCAATTAAAAATTCTTCAAGGTGCTGCCCCAGCTTGGCCACTATCTAATGACTGAAACAACTAAAAGATAAAAAATACGTATAAGATTCTAGTAACTGTGTGGTAAGAAGTTTGCCTCTCACTCACATGATTTTCCTACGAAAGCCTCCGGCCGACCAAATCGTTTTGCCTCTCCTGGATATTGAAGGAGGTCTTGTAGTTGTTAAACTTGTCGTTTCCACACATTTCAACATATCACAACATACACATACAGTGAGTTCTTCTGAGTTACATTAAAAAATATTGTTCGATGAATGATGAGGCATTTAAAGTTCAAATATGCTTTTGCTTGCAGAGTAGTTAATCTCTGAGGAGATGTTTCATCACCGTGGAATGGTCCATCATGTGACTCCCTGCCTTTTTTTCTGACAGCAAGCAAGCAAATAATGTCTTCGCATCTTTATTCCACCCACAGTGAAGCTTTGCAAAGTTTATATTTATTTCAGTCTTTGGTAGTTAAGCTGTGTTGTTTATACAATAGTTATTGTTTAATTACTAAATCATCTATGGCACAAAATGCAAATTATGCTATCCACCATGGTGGTAGCCTGATTTCTCTCTGCTTTATATAGCAACTGCCATTTTAAATACGATGTTGAGTGCTATTATAAATTAGCACTCACAATGACTTTTGCTCCTTATCATTCATAGTCTTTATGTCGGTAAAGGGTAATTGATGGAAGGAATTTATTTGAAGCTGATCATTTAAACCCTCCATACTTACTATTTTCGTTACATGCACTCTTTCAGACGACAGGAAATGACGCAATGGATTTGCTGTACCAGAAGATACTACACGCTGAAACACACGTTATTCCTTCTGTTTTGAACACTCCAGTTCATGTGATTTGCTAGTTGTTTATCCTGGTGTCTCCGAGAAATTACTCCATTGGCTTATTTATTTTAGCCCTACATAACTTGTCCTTCTTTGTTTCAAAGAGATGTTATTCTAATGTGTTTATTTTGATTTTATTATTAGGTATATATATATGTGTTAAAAAGAGATTTCCTGGGCTTTTAATTACCTTGGGTGATATTTTTCCAGTGATCATACGCAGAGAATCTCTCATCTCTTCGGTTTACTTTGAGTAGCGTTCTTAACGTGGTGTTTTTCTCTAAATCTTTGTGTTTTGTTTCACGATGATTTTTTTTTTAATTGGATTCTGTTGATTCCTCTGCTTTTCAGTTTTTGGATGTATCAGAACAGTAGTGTGGACATACATTGTCACTGCATCTGAATGAGTTAGGTTTAGGGTTATATCAAGTTTTGAAGGTGTTCCACGTAAGCCTTGTATAGGTGATCTTACCATCTACTGTTACTGTTGCTGTATATACAAAAGCCTTCGATGGGTTATTTTGTTTAAATGGGAAGAATGACAATTATTTTCATTTGCTTCTGGCTTTTGGGGTTGTGTATACTTCTTAAGTTATGGTTATGATGGGAGGTTAGGTATCTCATGGTATCAAATATAGTTATGATGGGAGATTAAGCATCTCATGATATCAGATTCTTGTTTCTTTTTAATATTTTGCTGTACAAATGCCTTGAAGGGAAATGCAATGAGAAGAATGAGTTAGATAAAAATTTTCTCCGATAAAGGCACCACCAGCATATCTATCATAATTATTGACAACTATAAATTTTAGCTATACAAAAAGCACGATCTTTCTCAAATTAACAAACTAGATAACACCGAAGTCAACTTCAACTTATTAAAAAGGCAAGATTCAGAATTCATGTATGTTGCAAACCATATTAAAAGACTGAATATAACGTGCAAAAAACTAATGTAATGCTTTCCTGTTCATTCAAAAGTGGAAATATCTTCGCTGTAGTAATTGTCTCGGAAGAGAAATCTTCCTTGTATCCTTCGTGTTTATTCGTCAAACACATGTACTATTGTCCAGTGACGTCATTGACAGGCTGGCACATCCGTGTTATCATATTTGTTGTCTACAAGAAGAATTTCCCTTTCGAAACAGTTACCGCGTATTAACGGAGTGAAGGGCTTTTCCCATTTGAATGTACACGAACGTGCTAAATGTAAAAGTACACAGCATTATTTTAATATTCTCTGCTTGGTGTACCATTAATTAATATATTCAAAACCTTACACATAACATATATGAACTTCAACGATACAAAATTAACACATAAATTCAAAAGACAGACATAAGCGCTAGCGTGCAAGCATGCCAATTCCTATCAGATAACTTGGCAAAAAAGTGATGTCCCATTATGGTTTCAAATTTTGGCACAGGGTCAGCAGTTTTTAAGGGTAGGGGGAAGTCTGGTACTTAGTTTTTATCGATCTTACCCTTGTAGGATCGATAAACAAATCGACCGTGGCGTAATGTGAACGCAGAACGTAAAGAAGGACGAAATAGCGCTAAGCATTTTGTTCGGAAGGCTAACAGTTCTGCCTGTTCGCCGCCCTAATCTTTCGCAAACATAACATCAGAAACACCGAAGAAAAAAATTCCGCATAAGACTTAAAGCTAAGATGGCAGTGGAAACTACAAAAAAAGTTTAGCACTACAATCGCAATATTTTTTCCCTATCGAAAGTGTATAGATATACACCTATCCCCAAGAATGAACTAGCTATATTTAGTACACACATTCTTAACTTCATA
>NC_068994.1:34310859-34311714 GCF_001194135.2 Octopus bimaculoides | reverse complement strand
TCTCATTTTAATAGATGTATTTACCAAATGTATATAAAAATATCTTGACATACTAAAGAATGAATTTATTCTATAAAATGGCCATTGACTTCAACCACGACCTCCTGGTGGCTTCAGAATCTCTTGCAACTCTTCTGGACGGTCTCCTTGTTTAAGTTGGTGAATGCGTCCATCATCTTTGCCTTCAGTTCATCTTTGGTGTTACAAGGGGTTTTGTTGGTCTCTCGCTCAACTGCCTCCCACACAATAATCAAGGATGTTGCAGTCTGGGGAGTAAGGTGACCAGATGTTAGGGGTGGTGTG
Organism: Octopus bimaculoides; assembly: GCF_001194135.2. Taxonomy (NCBI): domain Eukaryota; kingdom Metazoa; phylum Mollusca; class Cephalopoda; order Octopoda; family Octopodidae; genus Octopus; species Octopus bimaculoides. The sequence continues at coordinate 34,311,411 of NC_068994.1, read as the reverse complement.
GTCACAGAAATTGTCTGACAGCCATGACTGGGTTCTCCTGCTTGTATGGCATGGTGCAGAGTCCTGTTGTCAGATATACGGTCCTCTTGCAGCCACCCTCTTGATCCAGGACAGCACTACCTCCTTCAGGCACTTGATGTAGGCCTCCGTGTTGGGTCTGAGGCTGTGTGAGAAAACGAATGGAGGCATAACGTCGTCATCATTAGTGATCACTCCAAACACCATGATGTTGACTAGATGTTTGATTTTGATCACTCATGGTATATGTCCTAAGATTGCCCTGCTCTCAGTTTGACACCCAAACACTCTGAAATATTCGTATTGGAGCTTCTGGCGCGAATGCGAAGCAGTACAGTGTGTCGTTTCCAAATTTCTGGCAGAGTGAATTGCGTCATGGTGCTGTTTTTCTCACAGACGATGACCAACTGTCTCTACTATACTGTGTAGTCAACAAAATCAAAAACAAACAATAGTCATGCGCGAAATAAAAATATAAAATGGTGACAATTTTCCCATCGCACCCTATATATATATATATATATATATATATAT
>NC_068994.1:34305351-34307851 GCF_001194135.2 Octopus bimaculoides | reverse complement strand
GCAGTCGTTTGACATGCTAGAAATTACAGCTAAACATCCTTCAAGTCCTAGTTCCCGCCCAACTTTTGTGGTATGTCAAGAACGAAGAATACAAAGAATAAAGTAGTCTTAGACATAGAAAAAATAATATATTTCAGGTTGAAGCATCTTTAGTAACACATCTGCTTCATCTAATGCAGTAGTTCTCAACCGGGGTCCACATGGCCCCTAAGGGCCCGTATACGATTTCTAGGGTCCCACGCAACAAAACAGTAAATTGGAAATCCCCAATAGTATTTTAAGGGCACCTGAAAATTTTTGCTTTATATGTATGTACTGGTGTGCATTACGTGAAACCGCTCTTTTTTTTCTCTAACGTTTTACATAGTTCAACCTACAAAAGTGAATGTGTAACAAACGAAATAGGAATTTTGAAAGAATTTTCTATAAACTAGTTTTTAAACGTCGAATGGCTAAGGGGGCCCACGAGTATAAAATAGTAACCAAATGGTCCATAAATAAAAAAAAGTGGCTGAGAATCCCTGATCTAACGAATGAAACAAATAAAGGATAAAAAAGTTAAAAGAAGGTACCTTTTGGTTAATGATCAGCAGTTTCCTTTCATCTTACCAAATTGATACTTTCGACACAGCTTTAATCAAGGAACAGAAGTTATTTTGCTATTCTTCATATGAAGTCAACAAGGGATTAGGGATAGTGATTCTGAACCGAGGTCCATATAGCCCTTGATGGTTCATATAAGACTTTTGGGGGTTCAAATAGCAAATTGGGGATCCACAATAGTATTTTTAGGGCCCTGAAAAAATTTTGCATTACATGTATGTATTGGTACGTATTGTGGAGGCACAATGGCCCAGTGGTTAGGGCAGCGGACTCACGGTCGGAGGATCGCGGTTTCGATTCCCAGACCGGGCGTTGTGTGTCTTTATTGATCGAAAACACTGAATGCTCCACGAGGCTCCGGCAGGGGGGGGGCGACCCCTGTTGTACTCTTTCGCCCAACTTTCTCTCTCACTGTTTCTTCCTGTTTCTTGAGTAACGCTACTGTGGACTGGCGTCCCGTCCAGCTAGGGTGGGAACACATACGACATAGAAACCGGGAAGCCGGGCCCATGAGCCTGGCTAAGTTTTAAAAGGGCGCTAAAGAAAAATTGGTACGTATTACAAGAAACAGTTCGGTTTCTTTCCCTAACGTTTTACTAAGTTCAACCTACACAAGTTAATATGTGAATAACAAAATTAGAATTCTGAAAGAAGGATCTTCTAAAACTAGTTTTTAAACATGGAATGGCTATGGGAGACCACCAGAGCAAAATAATAATGAAAGGGGTCCATAGAAAAAAAGGGTTGAAAATCCCTGATCTAATAAACGAAACAAGTAAAAGATTAAAGGTTAAAAGAAGATACCTTTTGATTAATGATCAGCAGTTTCCATTCATCTTTCAAAGTTAAAATGTGGCTTGGGCCTGATCCTTTCGTTGACAAACAGACGTAGCTTTAATCAAAGACCAGTAGTTACTTCGCTATTTGTCATATGAAGTCAGCAAGGGGTTAGAGGCTGCTAATTTCTCCTCATCATCACCGTTGATAGACAAACACACAAACAAACAAACGCACGACAAACAGACATTTGATCAAGGACCAGCATTTTATTTGCTATCCTTAAGTTACAACCGTTTCTCTTCAGAAAACCCCTCAACGCATAGCAGCGGCACCTGATGTCGAAAAAGAGAACCGTACAGTTGCTACTCTCTCAAATTCTTACAGCGGTAAAGGTTTACTTAACAGAGATGCAAGACTCTATGAGGAATTACCAGGTATGTCGTCTTTTGGTTTGTTGGATATTGTTTTCGTTCGTTGTTTTGCTGCTTTGCTTCTTAGAGTGTTCCTGTGTGAAAACAGAACATTTTTATTTGTGCGTTTCCGTATAGATTTTAGAAGATTGTTGTCTCTTTCCTTCTCTTTCTCTCTGTGAATCGTAGAAGCTTGGCGTGTGTGTGAGTGCACGCGCGCGTATATGTGTGTGTGTGTGTGTATGTGTGTGTGTGTGTATGTGTGTGTGTGTGTATGTGTGTGTGTGTATGTGTGTGTGTATGTGTGTGTGTGTATGTGTGTGTTTCCCTGTGAACTCTGAAAGTTGGTTTCTGTTTCCCTCTGTTACCTCTGAAAGCACAAATTCTTTTGCTCTTTCTCCAGTCAGTACGAACCCTGCTAAGTGGGATCCTTTCTGCCATGATATTTATGTACATCGTCTATCTATATGAGGTTGTTATTGTTGTTGTTGCTGTTGTTACTGTGTACATCTCTCTGTCAGGCTATTGTTGTTGTTGTAGTTGCTGTTGTTGTCGTCTTGCCTCGTGGCAGTCTCGATCATCTTTTCAAACACTGAATCCAAGACTTGCATTATTCAATGTGTTCTAAACTATTTTATTGACAGTAGGAAGTGATTTAGAAAAAAATTTCACTGTTTTCTCTAGCAATCAAGCTACCATGTAGAACA
>NC_068994.1:34297990-34300231 GCF_001194135.2 Octopus bimaculoides | reverse complement strand
TATATATATACATATATATATATGTATATATATATATACACACACACATGCACTCAAATATACATATGCATAATTTACTGATGTCGTTCAAGTGGCCAGTCACTTTAGAGACTCCACGGCGAGTAGGCACTTCTTTCAAAGAAGTCAGACAGTCTGAAGAAGTAGCGGTTGCACTCTGTGGAAACCCCCAGTAACAGGTCACTAGATTGAGGAACCCCAGGAAAGGAGTCAGCATTTTTCTCAAACCTGAAATTTCGATCCAGTCCTCTGAAACTTGAACGACCTTCTTGCCTACTCTTAACAGCGCTAAACTGGAAGCTCAGAATGGGTCTCGTGGAGTGTGGTTAAAGTTCCCAGATCGCATCGTGCCAGCAACACTTCGCCCAGACTTCGTGGTCCTCTCAAATTTCACTGTTTGATGATCATGTAGGAACTGACTGTACCATGGAAGGAACACATGGATGAAGCTCATGAAAAAAAGCTTGCCAAATACCAGGAGCTGATAGAGCAGTGCTGAAGTTGGTACGAGCAGGCACGATGCAAGGCTATAGAGGTTGGCTGTCGAGGTTTTGCGTGAAGTTCATTCTGCAAAGCTCTGACTGGGCTTGGAGTTAGCTTCGCTATACATGAGCCACATGCGCATTTTGGAAGGGTTGTGTTTTTTAGTCGCTTTTATTTTTTTGCATGTTTCAATCAATGAAATGCAGCCATGCTGGGACATCATTTTGAAGGATTTTAGTCCAACAAAGCGACCCCATTACTTATTTTCTTAAGTCTGGCGCTTATTCAGTAAGTCTCTTTTGCCGAACCATTATGTTACAGCAACGTAGACAAACACCGATTGTCAAGCGGCGTCGATACAAAACACCTACATATATACAGTGGGTTTCCACACAGTTTCGGTTTACCATATTTACTCACAAAAAATTGGTCATCCTGGGGCTAGAGCAGAAGACACTAGTCCAAGGTACTGCGAAGGGGACGGAATCCGAAACCACGCGGCTGGAAAGCGAGTTTCTTGACCACACAGTTATGGGCCTATGCATTGAGGTATACTGAATTATGTATACTGAAGCTTAAACTGGAATAAGTATTTAAGCAACTGTAAAAGTTAAGATTGACTGTAACACAGACAGATGGAAAAGTCGCAAGTATTCGAAGTAGGAACGTGAGAAGTGCTTATCGAGACCTCATAACGCGACGAAACCCTTTCCACTTTCCTTGAAACCAAAAAGTAATAATAAATCTGCTGGATAAATTTCCCTTCTTTTCTCTTGAAAGGACTGTACTACCTATACGCATATACGTAGACAGACAGCTAGATAGGTATGTAGGGAGACAAATAGATCGAAAGATAGAGATGTAGATAAATAATTAGGTTGTTTGATAGATAGGTAGTTATGTAGGTAGGTAAGTTGGTTGGTTAGTAGCTAGTTAGCTAGATTGATAGCTAGAGATAAATAGGTAGAAAGATAGGTAGGTAAGTAGGTTTGTAGTTAGTTTTACTTCTGCACTGGTGTTGTCAAGACGTTGCTTTGCAGCGGTCTTCAATTGAAGAACTGTGAAGGCGCAACTATAAGGTAGGACATTTATTTGGGGGGAGGGGGTGATTCAGTGGGGGTTTGTTGTTTGTTGTCCATTTTTTTCGAACAAGAAATCCCCACTGGATTCCAGAGCATTTGTCTGCCTATAGTTGCACCGTCTCACTTAATTGTGAGATTTGTGTTGTTTTTGGGGCATATCCTGCCTCGAAAACTTGTGAAATTTTTGTGAAAACATTTTCTGAATTTTTACCAATTTGCAGATTTTCTTGAAGCTATGTTCCTGCTTCTGTGTCTCTGTTCACTTTGTAGTACCTTAGGAGTACTTTTTGGCCAGGAGTACCAGTTGGCCAGGATTGTGCATTGCCGTGTTTTGAACTGTTTTCCTTCTTTCTTTTTTCTCTTCTTTGTCTTTCTGCTCTTCTTTGTCTTCCTTCGAACTGTTTTGACTTTGTTCGGATTTTTGTTGTTTTTTTAAACTGTTTCCTGAACTTTTTCTTCAAAGCATGGCGAAGAAATTGAACACTGCGTTAGAGTGGGAAATCATCCCACCCAAGCAATGGCTAAAAAACTTAGAGGAAAGAACGGTGGTGTTGAGGACTTATTCTTAGTAACTCGCCACCATCGCTGTCTTTCTTAAGACAGATATAAAAAAAGAGTTGGCAGAGCATCAGCCAACTATTAAGTTTATTTCCAGGGG
>NC_068994.1:34296228-34297614 GCF_001194135.2 Octopus bimaculoides | reverse complement strand
GGCCATATTAAGAAGAACTGTCCCCAGGACCAAAGTAGGGTCCTGGAGCAGCTAGTAAAAGAAGCGATCCCACCTCCTTCTTCGGAGGGAGAGATGGAGGCAGTCGAGGAGGCGGAGACATCCTCGAAAAAAGGAAAAAAAAAGGGTGGGCAACAATGGTTGCCCACCGATGGACCTCAAGACTGTGGGAAGGAGAGAAGATCCCCCTGATATAGCGGAAGAACTACACCCTCCCGTAGCCCAAGGGAGAAAAGAAAGAAGAATGGGCCATTGCCGCCGGTTAGTAGTACACTGCCGGCATGTCCTGAAACCTCGTCGGTGGGAATTGTGCCACCGACGGAGTAAACTGTAGCCCCTCCTATTAGGATGAAGGGTGATTTTATGATCTTCTTTCATAAGGGAGGGACTGTACAGAGCTTTGTGAAGAAGCTAGAGGGCCGGAGGGAGGGGGTCCTCTCCTGGACTGAAGACCCGGATTGGCCTCCGCAGGTATCTGGGGAGGTCATAATGGAGAATATGTTCAGGGTGATGGACTCCTTTCCCAAGGGCCAATACAGTTTTGCTTTCTGGAGCCCCGACTTAGAACTGCAGGATAGCCTGCGGGAGGCATATTGCCTGGTCGGAGAGGAAAGGTAAGAGGCCTTAGTGTCTCGATTTGAAATTTGAATTTGTTATTTTTTGGTAAGAGGCTCAGTGCCTCAACTTGTAAGGAAAATTGCGTCCATTCTTTGAACTTTGGTAAGAGGTTCAATACCTCATTTTGTGTTGTTGAGAAAAAGAGAACAATGTTTTTGGGAAGTAGCAATCGGCGGGCATTGTCTGCTTCTCCCACCAACTATCTTTTCATTTTTTTCATCCATTATCCTTTGTGTCTTTGTCCAGCCCGCAGCGACTTCTTTGTAAGGTTGTATGGCCAATTTATGAAATAAAGTAAGTTTGTAGGGAGGTAGATAGATAGGTAAATAGGTAGATACGCATATAGGTATATAGGTAGGTAGGTAGCTACATTGATCGATAGATTGATAGATATATTGATTCGTAGCTTGATTGATAGATGAACAGATAGACAGGTAGATTGGTAGATAGATAGAGAAAGAAATAGATATCTAGATTGATAGTCTCACAGATAGAGAGGCAAATAGACAGATACAGAGATAAATACATACATATATACATTTCAAATCATTAAAACACTGCTAAACTGCTAAATGAATGCGCAGCATTCATTTTGTAATTCAGTAAATACTTACTATTTTCATGTTAAACACATACAATATCCGTAATTACTGCCAAAGTCGGTCCTACCCTATATTAAAATAAATTTATTTGAAATTTTAAGGTGCTTCCATTATCTTGTCCAACTCCTGTATATATATATATATATAT
>NC_068994.1:34294797-34295872 GCF_001194135.2 Octopus bimaculoides | reverse complement strand
CACACACACACACACACACACACACACACACACACTTCATCATCATCATCATCATCGACAGCGGTAAACTCTGCACCCGATGGAAATGTCACTGCAGACGATGGAAATGGTTTTTTTCTTCGCAAGGAATATGAAAATTTAAAAATTAAATTGAAAACGTCATTGCTGCGTTATATATTAATATAATTGTTAAACAACAGATGGCGAATAATAAAATATATGATATGGTGGCTGTTCATTTTGTTGTCTCCCGATAAAGCAGTAGTTTCTGTATAAATATACAGACAGCTCACATTTATACATAATACACATGCACACGCACACACTCACACGCACAGGCACGCAAATCAGATTTACATACATACATATATATATTTATATATATGTATATACTTCTGAACATACGTATATACATATATAATTTACACATAAGCCTACATACATATATATTATATATATACACACGCGCGCACGCACACATGCAGAGAGACACAAACACACGTTTGTATATACTATAAATTTGCGTTTTTACATATGTCTGTATACTTTATAGATATAAATATATATATATATATATCTGTATGCATGTATATACATATATACATACATACGAATACATATATGTGCATATATGTAGGTACACACACACACACGCACACAAATATATACATATATATATATATACCTTTATTTAAATATACATATATACATCTATTCATACATACATACATATATACATACATATATGTATATATATTTATATATACATATATACATACATATATACATGCACACTCAGTTAAATACATACGGTAATACTAAAAAATAAATAATACATTTTCATACACAAATACATACATGTGTACATGTATACTTAAATACATACGTACTTACATATACACACATACTTACGTACATACATACATTCATATCTACATAGAAACGTATAAACATACATACATTCTCATACATGCTTACATACAAGCGTACGTACATACATAGATAGATGCATACATACATATATACATACATACATATATACATAGATACATACATACATATATACATACATACA
>NC_068994.1:34292396-34294401 GCF_001194135.2 Octopus bimaculoides | reverse complement strand
ATATATATATATATATATATATATATAAATGTATATTTATATATATATATCATACATGTATATGTATATATATATATATTATATATATTCGTGTATGTTACATGCATACGTACGCACACAGACACACTCACTCACACACGGATTCACACACGCACACACACATACCCTCACATACGCACACATATACACACACATGTAGATATGTACGCTCACGTATATATGTGTATATATATATATATATATGTATGAATGTATGATGTGTGTATATATACATATATATTTGTGTGTGAGTGTATGTATTTATGTGTTTATAGGTGTTGTGTGTATATGTATTTGTGTGTGTGTGTGTATGTGTGTGTGTGTGTGTATGTATATGTGTGTGTGTGTGTGTGTGTGTGTGTGTGTGTGTGTGTGTGTGTGTGTGTGTGTGTGTGTGAATGAAGAAAGAAGAAAATAATCAATACATGGAGTAACAAATAATAGCAGTTTAGTCTCAGATTTTATACCGTCGTTACTTCGAATTTCGTGCTATGCTTTTTCGATACGACTCAGGGTTTTATCAGAAATTCCACCCTCACTCCACTATAATATATTTGGTTAAATGAGACTTATGAATACTCAGATTGTAAGATTTAAACGTTTACAATGTAAAATTTAGATGTAAGACGAGATATAAAAGAGAGGGTAAGAAACCTATTATACTGCGAACTATGTATGGATGCAGACTGCGAGAATATGGTTGACGAAATATGGAGGTTTTGAGCTGATAAAAAGATAGAGAGATCTAAAACAGAAACACACAGGCCGGTAGAAAGAACGGAACATGCAAGCGAGAGAGAGAAAGAAAGAGAGAGAGAGAAGGCGATAGAAAGAGATGGAGAGAGTGGAGTAGTGAGGAAGAGAGAGAGAAATGTAATAGGAAGACGAGCGTTCGTTGCTTGACTAAAGATAACAAGAGATATAATATGTAGAGTATCGTAATGAAGAAAATATGTATTCATCAGAAACGAGTGTTGATGTGAACTGGAAAATGCAAGGTGTATGAATATGTAAATAACTGATGGAATGGCGAAAGATGCAGGGAAGATGACAAGAGAGTGGTGACTATATTCAAGTTTTTCCCAAGGGCTGAAGAAGGGAAAGAAGAAAAGAAAAATTTTAGGTGGATTGAAGCAAATATATTGACTTTTAAAGAAAACGGTTGGTATTACTTAAATAAAACCTAACCGCCTATATCCCTATGAATATCCATCCTTTCATGCAGCCATCTTTTACACCCACTATCTCTGGAAGGGTCGTGGGGTAGAGTTGTCAGGTGCATCCTCTGTAGAGTGTTATCAAAATATGGTTTGGCAAATTAGACCACTCAACTCAGTATCTCTTAAAATTTGTGATCCCGCCATGTCTTACTTTGCAGATAAACTACGAAAGCGACATTGGGTTCTTTTTCACCGAGTACCTATACATACATACATACATACATACATACATACGTGGGTACATGCATACATATATATATATATTTATATTTGTATATGTATATATATATGTATATATATAGTTGGATGGCGAACAAGGGTGTGGAGTGGAGTGAAAGCATTTGAAGAGGCCAGGATGATGCAAGCAGGGCTCAAGAGATATTTAAGGAAAAATGTAAAAATTGAGAAGGTGAATGACAAGGACCTTTTTGTGTGCACAGTCTGTGACAGACCATGTCTGTCCTTGGCTGGCCTCAAATCTCACCTGCGAACCCATGGAAAACAAACCTGATCCAGCTATTCTGATTATATGTCTGTGCACACGTTTGAATGTGGTGGGTGCCAGAGGGTTTGCAAATCCAATGGGGATCTTAAAAGACATGTTAGGATCCACAATGAGCAGAACTTACTTGCAGGTATTGGTAGTGCAAATCAGAGGTGCAATCTGTGTGGGTGTTTTTTCAAAACACTGTCTGGTTTAAAAAGCCACATCAGACGCCATGAAAGGGCTAAGGTGTAGGTGCAGG
>NC_068994.1:34291593-34292386 GCF_001194135.2 Octopus bimaculoides | reverse complement strand
AAGAGGCCAGGATGATGCAAGCAGGGCTCAAGAGATATTTAAGGAAAAATGTAAAAATTGAGAAGGTGAATGACAAGGACCTTTTTGTGTGCACAGTCTGTGACAGACCATGTCTGTCCTTGGCTGGCCTCAAATCTCACCTGCGAACCCATGGAAAACAAACCTGATCCAGCTATTCTGATTATATGTCTGTGCACACGTTTGAATGTGGTGGGTGCCAGAGGGTTTGCAAATCCAATGGGGATCTTAAAAGACATGTTAGGATCCACAATGAGCAGAACTTACTTGCAGGTATTGGTAGTGCAAATCAGAGGTGCAATCTGTGTGGGTGTTTTTTCAAAACACTGTCTGGTTTAAAAAGCCACATCAGACGCCATGAAAGGGCTAAGGTGTAGGTGCAGGAGGTGGTCAAACTCTGTTTAAGGAGTAGACAACCACCATATACATGCATGAATATGTGTATGCGTGTGAGTGTGTATGAGTTTGTGTGTGAGTAAGGATCAAGGTTATTCCCGAGTTATAGGCTCGTAATGCCGGTTTTACAGATAGTGTATAGTATGTATTCCCCCAGTACTGGACGCTAGCCTATCACAAGATCACTTCTTTTTGCTAGCTGAGTGGACTGGAGCAACATGAAATGAAGTGTTTTGCTCAGAGACACAACGCATCACCAGGCTAGAGGAATCGAAACCATAATATTACGATCTTGAGTCCAATACTCCAACCACTAAGCAACACGTCACACACACACACACACACACACACACACACACATACACACACACACACACAC
>NC_068994.1:34286526-34291439 GCF_001194135.2 Octopus bimaculoides | reverse complement strand
CACACATAAATGTGCCTGTATATATATATATATATTATATTTCGGGATTGTCATTTTTTTTTCTGCCAAATAAACACATGCACTATATATTCATTCTTCATTCGTTTATTACTTTTCTCATTTTAACTTATATCCATTGTCCGAAAATTTTTCGTTACACATATGTGACCTCTTCAGCGACACTTTTCATCCTCTTGTATATTTCTGCTCCACTTATTCCATTCTCTCTCTCTCTCTCTCTCTCTCTCTCTCTCTCTCTCTCTCTCTCTCTCTTTATATATATATATACACACACATACATACATACATACACATATGCACACGTCTGCATATATTTCTCTGATGAATGCGCATTTATCTATTGTATTCAAATTATCTTGATTGGCTCAAACTTAATTAAATTAAAAACGATATCAGCATATATAGCAACCCTTCTTCTCCTTCTCCCCTTCTCTCCCCTTTTTTTCTACTCCCACCTGCTCCTTCTTATTTTCTTCTGGTTCCTTTTCTTTTTTTCTTTTTGTTTTTTACTCTCTTCTCATGTCGGTGTATTCTTCTTATGATTGCAGGGCATAAGTCTTCCCAGTTACATACACTCAGCCGAGGTAAACATACCAATCCGACCACAAAGGGTTCAAACGAAGGTAATATCTGCCCGAACCCAACATCCAATGACGTCATTGACTTGAAGTCAATCCGGGTGACCAGTGCCAGTCCCAACATCCCTTCACAGCACTGGAATTTACCAATGAGGAATAGTTTTACATCTTATGCAAAGCCTTTACCTGCAGTACCCAAGGTACACACTTCTTACTATTTGTTTTCTCCTCTATCACTCACTTCCCCTTTGTAACTATTTATTCTTCAATCTCTCTCCCTTACCTTCTCTCTCTCTCTTTTTCTCTCTCCTTCTCTCTCTCTCTTTTTCTCTCTCTCTTTCTCTCTCTCTCTCTCTTTCTCTCTCCTTCTCTCCCTCTCCCTCACTTACTCTCCCTCACTTACTCTCCCTCAACTCAATAATTCCCTTTTTTCCCAGAAATATTCTTTTCCGTTTTTCTTTTGCACGATGTGCAGCCATGAGCTGTTTAGTCAAGAAGCTTGGTTTGCAGTCAGGTGGTTCGGGTTCAACCCTACTGTGTGGCACCTAGCACGAGTGTCTCCTACAATATCTCCGGGTCGACGAACGCATTGCCAGTAAATTTGGTAGAAGGAAACTGTGTAGAAGCCTATCGGGTGTATGCATATACGTATGCGTTTGTATCTTTGCATTTCTCCACCACCACCACCAACAACACTTGACAACCGGTATTGGTTTGTTTATAACTCACAACTTATCGGTTTAACAAAAGAAACCGATATAATAAGTAAAGAGTTAAAAAGATAAGTACTGGGGGGTCGATTTTCTCGGCTAAACCCTTTCAAAGCAGTGCCCCAGCATGGCCACAGTTCAATGAATCTCCAATCACTATTTCTCTTTCGCTCTCCAGCACTTTTCTTCTATACTTTTTTTTCTGATGAAGGTCTAGCGTCCGAAATGTAATGACTATTCCACTTCCTTTTAAGCGTTAAGCGAATACAATATTTCTTAAAACTTGTCTTTCTGAGTTGTCTTCCTTCATTCTGTGTTCATTGTTTCTATTCTGTTTGCGTGCGCGCGCACGCGTGCATATATACGTATGCATATATATGTGTATGTATATTAATGTATTAGATATGTTTACATATATGTATGCGTTTGTGCAAGCGTGCGTGTGTATGTGTGTACCTGTGTATGTGTCTCTCTGTCTGTTTGTGTGTATAGTATGGTTGCATAAACCGTCAGTCGAACATTCAGACCCAGTAAAAACTACCAAAACTAGTTTTATAATAAATTTGATTTTACTTTCACTTTCGAGTCTTCCATCAGTAAATGTTCTGACGTCATTCCCCAAATTCCTTTAAGATAATCCAAACAGAGCTGTGCAGAAGGCAATTAGATGGATTTTATACTTCCTTAGCCGATTGATCTAATTCGTTAGTCGGCTTAAATTCCTCCCTTGGCTTTTGAATGCCTTTAGTTAAGTTCATTTTATTGCCAGTATTAAAACGAGTGGGTCAACGGTTTGTGTATAATCCGATATTTTGATATACTACTTTCTCCTGTCGCGCTATATGAGTCATGGTCTTTCGCCGCCTCCACTTACGTACCAATTTCAGAGTCGTTTCTAAGAATCATAGATACTGCTTCTTCTTCTCTGACAGCCATAGAAATATGTACTGGTTTCAAATTTTGGCACAAGGCCAGCAAGTTAGAGGGAGGAGTTAAGTTGATTACATCGAAAGGATGAAAAGCAAAATTACCCCGGCGAAATTTGATCTCAGAACGTAAAGAAGGGTGAAATGCCGCTAAGAATTATATGTATGTATTTATGTATGTATGTGTGTATCTATATATCTATATCTATCTATCTATCTATATATATATATATATATATATATATATATATATATTATTTTGTTTAAAAGAGTTCCAACACTGTCTGTTTTTTATGTTTTATTTATATTCCTGCAGAACTAATGTGGGGTATAGAATATGGAATATACAATATATAATATAATATACAATATACAATATGAAATAAAATAAAATAAAAATGGATGGCACCATGAAAGAAAGTATTGAATGTAGATGAAATATTGAGTGTTCAATATAAAGGATCAAATATATAAATATATAAATATAAATATATAAAGGCGACTCGAGTTTCAGGGCTATTTCCCTTCGTCATGGCCGGTATGTTTGTACGTATGTATGTGTGACTGTATCTGCTTGTTCCCCCTACCGTCGCTTGACAACCGATGTTGGTGTGTTTATGTTCTCATAACTCAGTGGTTCGGCAAAAGTGACCGATAGAATAAGTACTGGGCCTACAAAAAATAATTTCTGGGGTCGATTTCTTCGACTAAGGCCCTTTAAGGCGGTGCTGCAGCATGGCCGCAGTCAAAATGACTGAAAAGTGTGAAAGACAAGTAAAAGAATGTATATACATATATATTGATACCCTCAAATATGCTTTTTGTTTTTGTTTTTATTCTAAAGACAACATATCTTGTGACTACTTTTTAATTCTGTAGCATTTAAACCGTCTATATCTGGCCCAAATGTCCTGTCTGTTTTATATTGGACCGGCCAAATCTGACCTTCCACGCTTACACTACAGTGTGATTCTAAAAACAGCTACATAATGGAAATCTTGAAGCTACGTCACAATGCACGACCAATTTAAAACAACGTAAATAAATAAGCTCATTTGACAGAGTAAACTGAATGCTAAAAGGATTAAAGGTTATTTTAATTAATTCTGATGAGATGTACTCTATGAGTTGATCTAAAGCTATCTTGGAACTTAAACAATTATATCAAGTAAGATCCGTTTTAACCAACTAAACACGCACACACACACACACAAACAAACAAAGTGTTATATTTATTTATATACCGTCTATTTTGAAATAGATGACTAAAACAAATTAAAACAGTTTTTGCGTGTTATTAGATGGCTAAAATGGGTCTTCCTCGAAGTAATTACTTTAATTAATTCCCAAGTCAGATAGAAATCACACTATGCAGAAATACATATATACATATATAAATAAATAAATGAAATAAAGTTAATTATCAGTGAACAATATTCTTTAGTTGTAGACATAGCAGTGAGAAACGTAAACGATATGGAATTCTATTACATCCTGCTATATAACATGAGTAGCCAATCACTAAAATTATAAGAATCTTTGTAATGACTAAGAAAAAGACATTGAATATGTAGGCTGTGTGCATCTTCGTTGGTTGTCGATTTAAAATTCAAACTTCAACTCCCGTTGAAATTTTACTCACACTTATGAACAGCAAAGAAATACCAAGTATTTTTCGGTGATAAATAGAAACCATTCGGTCCTTTGGTGCGTTGCTCGTCGACTTACATACCAATCACCCCTTATGTTAATCTCTCTTCTCTTAAACATGTGGATCATAGGCCATCGGCAGTTTATCCCCACTGTTTCGGACTAGGCTGTCTTTTCTTTTTCTCTCCAGTTAGATCCTTGCTTTTTCAGCTCTGTCTCTTCCGCCTCCGATGTAAGTTCATATGTTTTCCTAAGGGAAGGCCTTCCACTTCCAGTTCTTGTTGGTTTTGAGCTGTCATCCATGCTTCTGTAACCTTGCCTTTTTGAATGGGTGTTGGCCTCACACAAACCCATTTTTACATTGGAGAAGAGGCAGTCTATTTTAGTCTGGCCTCTATCCTTTGACCTATCGAGTATAGCTCTCAGGGTCATTGAGGCACATAAGCTACGATACCACATGAACTGGACCTTGTGATGGTCGTTATGATAATAACTGCCGTATATCATGCGGCCAAGCAAATGTCTTTAGTTCAACAGCGGCTGGTTAGGTGATGGTTACCGAAGCATCTAAGCGGCTCGCATTGTAATTTGTGATAAATATTTCACTTTTTAAAATTTTGTTTCAATCTGTTTTTTGGCAGACTTTACTTCAAATACATTTTTCCAGTTTGTTTAACTCGCCATATTCTTAAAATCATAGTACCGGGTACATGTTAGCAGTTGTGCATTCTCATTGATTAAATCTCTCGCCTAGATTCGTTTGTCTTTGTATCCTACAAACATACAAGCATATTTACACACATATATGTATATACAGACCCACACACACACATATGCATATACATCTATATGTATGGATGTCTATATACATGTATGTACATATATGTGTGTGTGTGCATTCACATGAGAATATGAGTGTGCGCGTGTAGATATTATGTATATAACTGTGAAGATGAGTACGTGTATGTGTGTGTATGTGTGTGTGTGTGTGTGTGTGTGTGTGTGTGTGTGTGTGTGTGTGTGTGTGT
>NC_068994.1:34285630-34286265 GCF_001194135.2 Octopus bimaculoides | reverse complement strand
GTGGTGGTGGTGGTGGTGGTAATGTTGATGGTGGATGAACAAGAGGCAGGAATGTAGAAGAAAGGATAGTGGTGGGGGTGAGGGAAGATAGAGAGGGGAAGTGGTGTAAACGCTATTGTTAGAATCAATCTAAACAGGCGAGAGAATAGAACTAGCTAAAAGATCTATATTTTCCAATGGTAACTAGCTTTTCCTCAGAAGTCCTTCTGTTATAACCAAAGAAAGCCGCCGTCAATTCTATTGGTTTCTTCCTGCTTCGTTGAACATTGGTAAGCTTTTGACTGAACCTCAGAACAGCTGCTAAGATAATAAGGAATATTAGCTTTTGATTGGCGGTGACAATGCAGTTATTTATTGACGGCAAGGCAGTGACGTCAACGGCGGCGGTACAGCGGTAGCAGTGGTAGAAAGAGAGAGAGAGAGAGAGAGAGAGAGAGAGAGACAGACAGACGGACAGAATGAGAGGGAAAGAGAGAAGAGAGAGTGTGAAAGAGAGTGAGAAAGAAAGGGAAAGTTAGAGAGAGAAGAGATAGGAAGCCGGTCAAAAGTACTGGCTTTCTTGAATATATAACAAGGGAGTTCTAAATAAATTAACTGTCTTTTGTAATGATATTTCAACTGTCCTCTCTCACCAG
>NC_068994.1:34282223-34283480 GCF_001194135.2 Octopus bimaculoides | reverse complement strand
TGTGTATATAGATGCATATCAGGGTACAGGACGTTAGAACAATGAACTACAGACCACAGAACGAACACATAGGAAAACAGATAGCCACTTGGAATTAATCCTTCGTCAGCTGCCTCTATTCTAATTAGACGTTTCGAAGATAAGGCAGAATGTACTCTAGAATAGTCTCTTCCTGAGTAGTGGATCGACCCACTAAACAGAGGATTCCAAGGTGGCAAACACAAACCAAGACAGGAAAAAATGGACAGTGAAAACAACATTAAAAAGCCGTACGGCCAAACGCGAATCTGATGTAGAACACCAAAGATGAACTGCCGGCAAGGATTATGACAGCATTCACCAACTTAAACAAGGAAACTGTCCAGAAAAGTTGCAGGAAATTCCGAAGTCGTCTGTAGGCTGCAGTTAAAGCTGATGACGGTTTTATTGAATAAATTTACTCTTTAGTATTTCAAGATATTTTTATGTAATTTTGGTAAATTTGGAAAAAACAGGAGGGATTCCTTGAGGCAAAGGGACTGAGAGAATCTGTTGCTGATATCAACATGAGAGGTGAGTGGCGGTGGGGTGGCTAGAAGGTGGAGCTGAATCTACGTAAACACAGAGACCAGCCTTTGGTGAAAGGAATTATAATAACCCATTGATCCATTCGGCTGAAGTTTCAGTAAAGACTGTTGCCCGGACAGCAGGTATGGACTATCGATAAAATGAAGAGTTTAGTTGCTCAGAGAAGGATACAATGTGTACTCTATGGCAATGAGGTCGACTTTGCCTTTCATCATTTCGGGGTCGATAAATTAAGTACCAGTTACGCACTGGGGTCGATATAATCGACTTAATCCGTTTGTCTGTCCTTGTTTGTCCCCTCTATGTGTAGCCCCTTGTGGGCAGTAAAGAAATAGGTATTTCGTCTGTCGTTACGTTCTGAGTTCAAATTCTGCCGAGGTCGACTTTGCCTTTCATCCTTTCGAGGGCGATAAATTAACTACCAGTGAAACACTGTGGTCAATGTAATCGACTACTCCTCTCCCCACAGATATGAGACCTTGGAATTTTGGGGGCAGGCATAGCTGTGTGGTTTCAGGCTCAGACCCACTGCCTGATAATTTGGACAAGTTCCATCTACAATACCTCCGAGCCAACCCATGCCTTGGAAGTGGCTTTGGTGGATAGAAACTGTGTGGAAGTCTGTCGTCGTATATATATATATATATATATATATATATATATATATATATACATACATATATAATACAA
>NC_068994.1:34279195-34281912 GCF_001194135.2 Octopus bimaculoides | reverse complement strand
AGACGGCGATAGAAATAAGTATCAAAACTTTAAGACGATATATTGGAGTGGGGGTGGGGGTGACGATATATTCGACTAAATATTCATGGCGGTGCTCCCGCACAGTCGCACTC
The DNA here is from genome assembly GCF_001194135.2 of Octopus bimaculoides. Lineage (NCBI taxonomy): Eukaryota > Metazoa > Mollusca > Cephalopoda > Octopoda > Octopodidae > Octopus > Octopus bimaculoides. Next base: position 34,281,799 of record NC_068994.1, on the reverse strand, counting down.
CGGTGACGACTGGAACGAGTAAAAGATAAGACGGATAAATAAAACGAAGGGGCGGATATAGTGGGTGGTGGTAGGAGGGGTGGAGAGTAGGGGGGGGGGATTTCGCCACTCCGATTCGATGCTGTAAGTGTTATTATTATTGTTGTTATTGTTACTGTTGGTATTGTTGTTGTAATTGTTTTAGTTATCCTCGATAGTTCTCTCTGTCTTTGTCTGTCTCTCTCTGTCTCTCTCTCTGTCTCTCTCTGTCTCTGTCTGTCTCTGTCTCTCTCTGTCTCTGTCTGTCTCTGTGTCTCTCTCTGTGTCTCTCTCTGTCTCTCTCTGTCTCTGTCTCTCTCTGTCTCTCTCTGTGTCTCTCTGTGTCTCTCTCTGTCTCTCTCTCTGTCTCTCTCTCTGTCTCTGTCTCTGTCTCTCTCTGTCTCTGTCTCTCTGTGTCTCTCTCTCTGTCTCTCTGTGTCTCTCTCTGTGTCTCTCTCTGTCTCTCTCTGTCTCTCTCTGTCTCTGTCTGTCTCTGTCTCTCTCTCTCTGTCTCTCTCTGTCTCTCTCTGTCTCTGTCTCTCTCTGTCTCTCTCTCTGTCTCTCTCTGTGTCTCTCTCTGTCTTTCTCTGTCTCTCTCTGTCTCTCTCTCTGTCTCTCTCTGTCTCTGTCTGTCTCTGTCTCTCTCTCTGTCTCTCTCTGTCTCTCTCTGTGTCTCTCTCTGTCTCTCTCTGTCTCTATCTCTCTCTGCCTCTCTCTCTGTCTCTCTCTGTCTCTCTCTGTCTCTGTCTCTGTCTCTCTCTCTGTCTCTCTCTCTGTCTCTCTCTCTCTCTGTCTCTGTCTCTGTCTCTCTCTGTCTCTGTCTCTCTCTCTCTCTTTCTCTCTGTCTCTGTCTCTCTCTCTGTCTCTCTCTGTCTCTGTCTCTCTCTGTCTCTGTCTCTCTCTCTCTAACTCCCTTCACAACTCCATGCTCCGTCTGATAACGTGATATTTGAAAATTTGTGGCGATACGAAGTGAAGTCGGTGCGTGTGGTCTTCGTGAGGGGTGTGTGTGACTTTCGGTAGTGTTGTTGTTGTTTTTATTGTCGTTGCTGCTGCTGCTACTGCTGCTGTTGTAATCTTCAATTTCTACCTCGTATTCCACCTCACTCCGTCTGATATCGTGATGTTTATCAAATTTAGAAGATACAACGCCGTGGTCGTGATGCAATTGGGGGAAAACTTTCAATGTTCTTGATGTTATTGCTGTTGTTGTTTTTGTTGTTGTTGCTGTTATCGTTGTTGTTGTTGTTATTTGCCGGAATTCTTCCTACAACACCTGACCACGTGAAACTACATACACTGTCTTTCATCGAAGTGTTACTTTAAAACACACATTAAAACACACACCTACACATACACACACGTGCACGTACATATACACACACACCTTTACATAGAGAGAAACAGCTACACACGCACGTATTAAGAAACAAGCACATAGTACACACATACACACACACTTATACACACCTGTTAGTCTGGCTGTTCTAAGTTAGAGATGTAAAGAGAATTGTGTTACTTTCTCTTTTGTCAGTACTGGCTATACTCCTCCTCTTCTTCCACCTCCTCATTTCTACCTCCTCCTTTCTTCTTCTTCTCTTTCTTCTTCTCTTTCTTCTTCTCTTTCTTCTTCTCTTTCTTCTTCTTCTTTCCTTCCTCTTCTTCCTTCTTCTTCTCCTCCCACTCCTCATCATCAACGTCTTCTTCCTCCCTTCCTCTTGCCCTCATACTTCCTCCTTCTCGTCTACCTCTTCTTCCTCTTTCACCTCTTCTTCCTCTTTCACCTCTTCTTCCTCTTTCACCTCTTCTTCCTCTTTCTCCTCCTTCTTCTTCCTCCTTTCATCTCTTCCTCCTTCTTCTCATCATTACCGTTCTCTTCCTCCCCTCCACCTGCCCTCACACTCCTTCTTCCTCCACTTCCTCCTTCTTCCCCCTCATCATCATCCTCTTCCTCCCCTCCTCCTGCTCTCATACCCCTTCCTCCACCTCTCCTTCCGCTTCTTCCTCTTTCACCTCTCCCTCCTCCTCCTCCTCCTCCTTCTTACCATTTACGATGTCGAGTTTGCCATGGCGTGGTTAAATGTTCCATTATTACAAACACTCGCTTATAAGTTTATCTTGCATTTTTAATAATCGCATCTGTATGTAGTTCTTCTATTAGTTTATGCACACACACATTTTTATGTCTATAATCCAAATAAGATGACAAAGAAAGACTTTATCACATCTTTAATGACCAGTTGTAATTGCTTTTGTACCAATTCTGTTTTAAACGTCAATTCACGCATAAGTTCCGTGTTAAAAGTTACGTAACATTTGAAGTTTGAAACATTTAAGCAGTATTTCTTCAGACCTGCATCAACGGTGCGCTCTTACATTGTGCTTCCGCTGGAGGATTCCCATTTTCCATAAGACTACTAATTGAGAGTGTAGATAGCCAAAAAGTCGGGTTGAGCGCTGCATTGCAAATCAAATGCCCCCATCTTTCTGTACATACATACATACATACATAGTTAAAAAAGTAAATAAAGTTGGAAAAGGCACAAATGTATATTTTAGTATATATATATATATATATATATATAT
>NC_068994.1:34273965-34279153 GCF_001194135.2 Octopus bimaculoides | reverse complement strand
TATATATTCCACAATGTAACCTCGTGTATATCGTTGGCGATTTTTTCTTCCTCCATCTTCCCTTCTTTGGACTTTACTGTATTTCCGACGAAGAGCTCCGCTCGAAACGTCAAATTCATCCTCATTCATTAAATATTCCCACCTTGCTTTCTGCATACATGACAGTGTACATTTCGTAGTATCAAACGTTCTCCCATTTTTTTTTATGTATAATGATTGTATTTAGTGGCGTAGAACGGCTATGTTGCATGTGAACCAACGGTGTCAATTCCTATTAGATCAATTACATTTTGGGGTGGTAACTGTCTCTTGATTGAATTGCTTTGACTAGTTAATTTGCCTCATATCTATCTGCATCACAAATCTGAAAAATTTCTTTTTATATCATGGATAGATGTGTGGATAGGAGTATGGATGTGTGGTAAGAAGCTTGCTTCCCAACTACATGGTTTTGGGTTCAATCCTCCTGCGTGGCACCTTGGGCAAGTGTTTTTTACTATATCTTCAGGCCGACCAAAACCTTGTGAGTGAATTTGGTAGACGGAAACTTAAAAAAGCTTGTCATATATATATATATCACATTCCTTGCCTTCTCTTCTCCCTCCACTTTTCACTTCACTGTGTCCCTGTCATTTTTTCCTGCCCCTCCCTAATTCTTTCGTCCCTCTGCCTCTACCTCTCTCTTCTCTTCCCTCGTGATCGGTGTTCGGCCAAGCCTAACCTTTCTTTCTTGGGCGGCTGTTGTACGTACAACATCGTTATTTCTCCCTGTGCCTGTGAAATCTCGTTTCCCGGCTGTAAGGCCTTATTTCCATAAACACCAGCTTAATTTTATTCGTCCTTAGTCGAAAGACATCTGTTGTTATGTCCCGTTATTATTCCTACTGTATTTGTGTAACATTGTTCGTTTTTTCCGTCCTTGTTTTTGTATACATTCGCTGCTTTCTTCCAAGGAATCTAATGCTCCCTACTTAGTTTTTCCTTAGATTATCTTTCCTGTGATAAACAAAGATCTTACCCGTATGAGCGGTGTAAGAACTTTCGATCACCCACGACGTTACTTTCCACCACAAGGTCATGTCCTTGTTGCAGCGTGTGCGTTTTCTTCTAATTTTTCGCGTGTATCTCAATGACTCTGGGAGCTATGTCAGCGGAGCGCAAGTTCCTGGAGAGGTCCTCCATGCTAGGAGGGTCAAAAGATAGATGTTAAACTAATATGGGTCACCTTTTTCCTACAGGTAAAATCAGTTTGCGCAGGGCCAACACTACTAGATAGAAGAAAAAAGTAAAGTTGCAGAAATATCGATGATTATTCTAAACCATCAAAATCCGGGAGCGAAAAAAAAAAAAAAAAAAGCCCAGAATCGAGAACAACTCAGAAAAGTCATCGACAGTCTAGGCCCCGTGGGTTGTGAAGGGATTAAGTAAATACGAAGTTTGAGAAGAATATTCCAATGATCAGGTTACCCAATATTAACAGCGTTGTTATTTTTGTTGATATCTGGTCCTAAGGTGGAACCGCGTAGCTTAGTGGTTAGGGTGTTGGACCCATGATCGTAGGATTGTAGTTTCGATTGCTGGATCGGGTGATGCGCAGTGTTCTTGAGCAAGACTCTTCATTGTACGTTGCTCCATTCCATTCAGCTGGTAAAATTGAGCTATCTTGCAACCGACTGGCGTCCCGTCAAGGCAGGAAACATGCGCCACGGAAAGCGGGAAACCGGTCTTATGAGCCTATGTGACTCAGAGGAAGGATATAGCCCTAAGTCAGCCTAGTTGAGCAGATCTATGATCCAACCGTGAACAATCCGTCTTATTTTTCGCACATACTGTATATATATATGTCTAGCACTACAATGACAAATCTGCTCATCCTATATTTTAAAGCTGCAGTGTAAAGCAGATTTAATCGTGATTGGGTTGCCATTTCTAGCAAGTTTGATGCTCTCACGTTCGCACGCTAGCTATAGTGTTATATTTTTATATATATATATATTGTGATTTGCTTTTGACGCGTCAAAGCCAACGACAGGTAATAATATGTCTTACCTTTAAGGCAACTGGACATGGTACATATTCATCGTTGTCACAATATAACGTTATTAACTAAGACACACGTGTTAGAGAGTAAGAATAAAATATACCCGTCAAATACACACATACACACACAATGGAAATAAACGCACGCACATACACACGCACACAAACACATACGCATGCACGGAAACATGCACACATAAACTCTTTGCTACTCTCTCTCTCTTTCTACCTGTATCTCTTCCTCTCTAATACGTCTAAATGTCATCTTTTAAGCTTCTGGCTTTCTTTTCACTTATCAAATGTCATAGGTTACATAAACACTAAACAGTTGGTTGGTGTAATTGTAAACAGCTTTTATAGACAATGTTATCAGCTGTAAACACATGGGCTGGTCGGTAAGTTAGTGGCTTGGTCGGTCGGTCGGTCGGTCGGTCACTTAGTCGGAGCTGGTGGTGGGGCCCTTGAGAGTTGGGATGGTTGGGTATAAGGTCGGGGAAAGAATTGGTAAAACAGCAACCGAAATGGTTTATGACAATGAATTATATTATTTAGTGAAAGCTCGGTGTTCTGATTTCAAATTCAAACATCGATTTTGCTTTGTGATCATTCAAAGATTAGACAAAAGTAGAACCACTAATATTTTGAAGGACACTGTGGGTAAAGGTTACTCATGAATCTACTCGTGGGGGGTTTCTCATTGGAGTGAAGGCCCAGACGGGAATGTTTCTGTCTTGCCTAGGACTTCAATAGTTTCTGATGCAGCAAATCTCCCATGTAAAGCATAATATGTACGAACACACACACACACACACACACACACACACACACATGTATATATACATGGGGGAGGAGCGTGCGTGCATGTGTACATGTATATATGTGAGTGTGTATGTATATAGTTACATATATGTGCATATATATATATATATATATATATAGAACTAGCAGAGACACCCGGCGTCGCTCGGGATTATATTACAGTTATGTTGAAACAGGTGAATCGGGAAAGTGCAGCGTTGACAACAAAATATTTGTGGAGTAAATGATGGTCTAATTCGACTAATCGACATGTAATACATCGGAGGATTGGAGGATTCCAAGTGCTAACCTATCATGGAAAATTGGGGGTGAAGGTATGTAATTTTCTAACCCACCGAAAAGCTCAGTGGAATACTCTCCTTTGATGCGGTCAGCGCTACGTCTAACACGACCCGTCGTATGGTTGACAGTCAAATGAATGGAGATGTAATGCAGATATTCTAGGTAAATGGGTACATTCTAGAAATGGGTTGCAATGGGAGACGGTAAGGAGCTGGTAGTGCTTGCAATCTTACCTTACCGCCCGAGCAGCACATGCCATTTGTTTCATTTGGAAATTTGAACGCTTTGCAGAAACGACAATTTGAGTGTAGCACACCATTTTGTACAGAGTTATCATTTTTATAGGAATAGGACGGATCATATCTGAAAGCAGCTCCTGATGTTGCGAAGAGCGAATTTGCATGTGATCTATTTCTGAGAGCTATTGTATTGGACCTCTGTCTAATCTAGGGTGTTAAACGTTGCTCTAATGATTCAACATTAAGTATTACAGATGCCTTAGCTGATATTGGGAAAATCTCATCTCCCTTCTCTCTTGAGACTGATGTGCTGCGGCATGCATCTGCTGACCTTGAGAAAGTCTCGTCTCCTTTCTCTGTCGAGACACTCGCCTTTGCTTTCTGTAATCGTGCTCGCTTTATACGTGTTTCTGGAGGGATTACGTCTTTTCTTTGGTGGCATATTTTTTCAATATTGTAAACAAAAAAAATATGAACATAGAAAAAATATACATCAATCTCTATTTTTGTAAGCAATTGTAAATATATACTATGTCCGTATTTTTGTATACTGTGTAAATTTATGAAATATAAGCAAATGAACGAAATGGCACATGTATAGAACTGCTAATTTAACGGTAAATGCCACAATAATTATTACAGAGACAAAGAATTTTATGTCTTACCTTGCAACTTCTACGATAATTAACATCCAGTAACACTTCATGCATGTTAGTCGTCCACAAAGTATATAAAACAAGCAACACACAACAAGGAGAAAGAGACGAAGATAAAATAACACGTGTCAAAAATGTTTTTTTTTCTTCTTCTAAAAACGTCCACTGAAGTTAACTGGAGTGTGGGGTTCGAGTAGACGTCATTCCACCTTTTGATTTATCATTACCATTCTTTTCGTTCGATTTTATTTTTCGTCCACTATTGTGTTTTTTCTGTCCTTGTGTTGTTCCCTCCGTGTTTCGACCCTGTGTGGTTAATAAAAAAATTAAGTCGTCAGGTATGTATATGTATGTGTAGATGTGTATGCGTGTGTATGTGTGTGTGTGTGTGTGTGTTTAATAACGTACCGTATATATAGTATGTCTGTACTTTTGTATGCAGTATAAGTTAAGGAAATAGAAGCACTTGTACAGAGAATCAAAGAATTTTATATTTAACCTGCTAAACTTGCAACTGCTGTGATAATTATTAATCGGTAATGGAACAGTAAATGTGTATTGTTTTAAAGGAAATGAAAATAAAATTTCGTATTGACACTTCACGCATATCATGCATACACACTTCCTCTTTCTCATTTCTGCTATGCTTTTTTGACGAAGAACTGACGTCAGAAACGTTAAAACACTCTTCCTTCATTTATGTGTTAGGCTAATACAATATTTGTTAAAAACTTCAGCCTCTTGTGTTTTCATTTTCCGTTTTCTTTTTCTTTCATTTATTCATTCATTCATTCATTCACTCTTTCTTTTCTTTGTATTTTCATTCTTTCACACTTTCTAATTGAGATTTTCTTATTTTCTGTTTGCTTCAGTAGGACACCAAAACAGAGTTAATGTAATTGCAACCAGTTCTGAAGATCACTACTACCATAGCCCATCAACAAGAAGACGACCAATGAAACAGTGATTTGTTATCGATCCTTTTGGCGCCTCAACCGGAAGTTACAACCTCCCCTCCACTACTTCGTGAGATGTGGAAGGTGACACAAAACACATGAAGTGTCGACCACTATATTAGTAAGAGAACAATACAAAATAAAGCAACGACCCAAATCCATTTTGAAACTCGTTATAAATACATTCATTCCTTCA
>NC_068994.1:34271571-34273298 GCF_001194135.2 Octopus bimaculoides | reverse complement strand
TATATATAAATGCATGTTTGTATATATTTGAGTATATGACACAGAAATAAGAATAAGAGTATATGCCAAGAAGAAAGAAGACAACAGAAAAGAACCTGCTCAATCACCTCATCACCTATTAGTTGTATAGCGAGTGTTTGTGTTGTGGAATGTTGATAAAGTCAATCACCGTGATGAGTAGAAAATTCAACATTTCGGATACTTGCAATTCAGTAGGCGTAGAAAAAGATCTAGAGTGGGTAAACTTTTGTCTACTGTCTGAGGAAGGAAAAGATACCGAAACGTTATATTTTGCACTCAGTTGCAATTAAATTTATTGATATTCTACTTATTAAATACTTATTTGGGTTACCTATTGTCGATGCAGGCTCTTACTGTTTCACCCGGATTTTGGAATTTTTTTAATGCTTATATAGTGTGTTAGGGTGTGGAGTAAAATAAATATAACAAACAATTTTTAATAAAAAAAATTAAAAAGAACATAACGAAGTAAAGAAAGTGAACGGAAATAGATGAAAGAGTCCTCATCGCGAAGAACAAAAATTAACACAAAGCAAAACAGAAGGATTGAAATTCTAAACGACTTCTTGTCTTATTTATTTATCTGAGATGCTTGACAATTATTTCTTATGTTAGCACAAAGAAATTCTTAGGGGAGGTGTAATATATAACTTAAACTTTAGTCCTTTTATTGACCCTGGAAGGGGATGAGAGGAGAAAATTTGACCCCTTCAGAAGTTTCAGTTTCTTTTGTTTGTAATCTGATTTTATATCAGTGTAGTGTATAGTATGTAGTGGTGTACTCTAGCATTTGTGCCACTCATTTGCTCTTGAATGGTGTGTAGCATATATGGTCACAATATTGCACACGGTATTAAAGCGTCGAGCTGACACGCCGGACAAAATGCTTAGCGGCATTTCATCCGTCTTTATGTTCAGAGCTCAAATTCTGCCGAGGTCGACTTTGCTTTTCATCCTTCCAAGGTCGATAAAGTAAGTACCAGTTGAGCTCTGGGGGCCAATGTAATCGACTTACCTCACTCCTCTGCCAAATTTCAGGTCACGTACCTATAGTAGAAAGGAATATTGCATCCGCTACTGGTGACGGTTTTGAAACTACTACTACTACTACTACCACTATTACTACTACTATTACTACTACTACTACTACTAGTGAGTTACATCCCTCCCGCTTAACGTATCCGTCACGGGGTGTGAATATATGGTACATTTTTATTTTTGTTAATGAATATCCCTGTTGTCTTCTCTTCTGGTCAGAGAGCCACTCCGAATATTTCCGAATCAAATCCAGAATTCAATCTAGAGTTGTACTTCTTCATTGGTCCTTACTAGTTCTATAACATAGACATTAAGATTTATCTTCGATGAAGGATCTTGCTCCCAGCATTATTAATGGTGTTCCTCGCGGTATACGTAATTATATTCAATTTTGTGAACTTTATCAAACTGAACATTTTACCGACGCAAAACGTCAACAGTTACTTATGAAATTGTTTTTCCGGGGTTTTCATTTGTAATTTTTGTGGGGGAGTCGGGGCGATTTTTCGTCATCATTTATCTCAACTACAAACTTTAAAAAAAAAAAAAAAACCATTTGATTGTTTTTCTCAAACTCGCATTCGGTACTCAGAGAGAAAAAGAAAATACGATATGAAAATATAAGACATAAATTGCTCCCTCATCTTCCAAAATAAAAAAAAAACTCT
>NC_068994.1:34268215-34271100 GCF_001194135.2 Octopus bimaculoides | reverse complement strand
AATATTAATAATAACATATTATTAATAATAAATTAATAATAAATAACTACTATAAATAATTTTTCTTCTTTGTTCTTTTTCTTTTCTTTTTTGTCCCGTTATTTTTTATGGTTTATATTTTTTACAGCTATCTTCATATTGTTTTCTTTTCTTTTTCCATGCTTGCAGTGACGCAATGGTTTCTATATTGCAGTATTGTTTTGTTGTCTTTTTTATTCTGTGTATTTTTTCTTTCGTTACAGCTGAATGCTCTTCCTTCTACTAACCAATCAAGCAAGAAGTAGCGAGTGGAACATATGAGCTTTTTTGTTTTTTTGTTTTTTTATTCTTTGTTGCATTTTTTCTTCTTTCCTTTATCATCAGCAAGTTAATACCGACTTCAGAGAAATTGGCTTTCTCGCATTTCTTCGACGCGAAACCGGAAGTTTGTGGGCGCATGCTCCAAAGATTCAAGCCACCAAAAGCCGTTTAATAGCATGAGTTGCAGCAGTGTGACGACTATCAAAGTCACAATTGGTTTTTCTTTTTCTTTTTTTTTTGTCTTTGTACCCACCATATAATCCTCCACCTCATTCTCACTGAGATGTGAACGATTTTTAACCAATACTTGCTCGGCTATTTAGAAGAAGTGGCGGACTTCAATCCTTATTTCGACGTTAATTGTTGCTTAGATATAGACGGCAGTGATGGCCGTAGAGGAAAATTCTGCGAGTTTTCTACGTACACATTGAATTTGGAGCTCCGTCCTGCTAGTCATCATTTACTCTACCTCTTTCTGTAAATCCAAGAGACAAGTGATAAACTGTATACTCTGCTTTGTCAAAAGAAAATTACGAAACTTTCTTCCCAATGGACTCGAATGCCTGACAGCAAGATTTCCTTTTCATTCTACTGCTAATGTTTAACACAATTCTATAACTCAACAATGCACGGAAGAAGAATGATGAAGTGTGTGGAATAAGGTTTCGTCAGCCAGTCTTTGTGCATCACGGACCGGGCCGACTGATGGTACTGTCAAGTATCTAAAGTATGTCATCATCATCATCCCCAACATCATCACCACCACCACCACCAAAAAGAACAACAACAACACCATCAGTATCGTCGTCGTCGTCATCATCATCGTCGTCGTTGTCGTCATCATCATCATCGTCATCATCACCACCACCGCCATCATCATCATTATCATCATCTTCGTCGTCGTGGGCATCATCATCATCATCATCATCATTATCAGTAGCAGCAGCAACAGCAGCAACAGCAACGGCAGCAACAACAACAGCAACAGATGCAGCAGCAGGTGCAGTAGCAACAACAACAACAACAGCAACAACCTCAGGACATTACTGTCGCGAGTCCTATAATACGCAGGGCAAGTTAATCGAAGTGACCTAGACCACAACATTCCTCCTGAACGGGTCACAGGTCACGGGTCACCAGTCCGTCGCTGAATTACTCATTTACAGCTGAGTGGAAGAGAGCAGCATGAAATAAAGTGCCTTGCCCAAGAACACCATGCACCACACACCTGGTCCAGAAATAGAAACCACCATCTTACACTCATGAGTATAACACTCTAACCTCTTCACTCGACTGGTAAGCGAATGAAATGTATACCTCGTAGTCATCTAGAAGAACCGAAAGTACTAATAGCTGGTAGCTCCCTATCCAGTGACTTACGATCTTTAAGAGGGTGACATTACTTCCAATGCATCGAAAAACTGAGCAGTTAATGCTTCTTTCCATTGAAATAGGTCATTTACATGTCCAGTAACGCCTAATGTCTAACTCAAAAAGCTTTAATGATCGTTTTGTGTTTACTTACAGTACGGCGCGTAGGAATTTTTTTTTTTTGATTTCTCTGTAAACTTCTGATATGATACTTTAAAAATAAATAAATGCGCCCTTTTAAAGCCTAGCCAGGCTCATGGGCCCGGTTTCCCGGTTTCAATGGCGTATGCGTTCCCCAGCTGGACGGGACGCCAGTCCATCGCAGCGTTACTCATTTTTGCCAGCTGAGTGGACTGGAGCAACGTGAAATGAAGTGTTTTGCTCAAGAACACAACGCGTCACCCGGTCCAGGAATCGAAACCACAATCTTACGATCATGATGCTGACACCCCAACCACTAAGCCACACGCCTCGACGATATGATAGTTTACCAGAAGATTTTTGAGGGATTTGTGAGTATAAGTTGCTGTTTCAAACCATATGTATTTCTACAAGTACAGTTAGTCTGTGACAATTCAGTTAATTTACATGTCATTAAGTTTCTTATTATTTGGCAACTGTGTGGGTGACGAGCTGGCAGAATCGTTAGCACGCCGGGCAAAATTCTTCGCGGCGTTTCGTCCGTATTTACGTGCTGTGTTCAAATTCCGCCGAGGTCGACTTCGCCTTTCAGGGTCGATAAAGTAAGTACAGATATAATCGAGCCCAGTAATCAACTAGTACTTATTTTATAGGCTCCTTTACCGAAATTGCTGGTCTTGTGCTAAAATTTGAAACAGCATTAGTACAGCTGTAAATCAGTTTAAGGTTGTTTCTATTAAATAGGATTTTTTTCTTTTTTTTTTTGCATTGGTGATAGAAAACTGACGTGCTGCTGGCGAGGATCGTGGTCTCCTATTTCTTTGACATAAAAACGGGAATTTGTGAGTGCATATTCATATTCACGAACTATTAAAAAGGACTCGGTGCCATGGATGGTAGTAGGTGTAACTTGTCAACAAAGTCACAGTTCGGTTATTCAGGTGGTATCCACATAAAGGTATTTTTAGTTCAAAGGATTCACTCCTTTGCTACTGACAGTTTCCCAATACGTGCCGGGATTTGATTAGCAACGCAGAAAATAATAATTTTTCCTAATATATATATATATGTAT
>NC_068994.1:34266351-34267328 GCF_001194135.2 Octopus bimaculoides | reverse complement strand
GAGAGAGAGAAAGAGAGAGAGGGAGACCAAAGTGTACGTACGCCACCATCTCTGTTTTTTTTCCGTCCTTGTTTTCGTATACATTCGCTGCTTTCTTCCAAGGAATCTTGTGCTCTCAGCTTAGTTTTTCCTGTGGGCTGGCCAGATTGGCGCAATCGCGAGTATAACCAGCCTAAAGATAATCTGGAACTCGACTGAGGAAAGAAAACTTCGAATGACCCGTCCGTGTTTTCCTTGTCCGTTTTTGTATCATCTGTCTGGATGTTTTGCGTTCTTGTCCCATTTCTTGTATTCCTTTATATATATACTTTATTAAATGTGATATTTTTGCTGCTTTTTAATAAAGCATATTACTCTACCTCCGGTATTCGAATACTATTTTTTCCACCCTGTTTCGCATTTATGTGCTTACTCTGGTATATATATGTATATATATATACATATATATATATGTGTGTGTGTGTGTGTGTGTGTGTGTGTGTGTGTGTGTATGTGTGTGTGTGTGTACCAAGATTCCTGGTATATCAGTCAGGCGCTTGTGATCGTATATGCAACTGCAATATTAATCCGTCTGTACTTTGGCATGTACATATATATTCCTCTTATTTTGTTTCCTACACGACTGTTATTTTTTTTACCCGACATTGGTGCTTTACTATTTAAGCACCTGATTCAACTGAACCCTGAACTCTTACATACATACATACATACATACATACATACATACATACATTATATATATATTTATATATATTCTTCGAAACACTTAGTTTAGAATAGGGGCAGCTGATGAAGGAAATATTCTCGATGTGGCCTGTTTGTTTTCTGTGTTCTGTTTATGCTGCTTTTCATTTTGTCCACGTTTTTTGACGTCCTGTACCCAGATATGCATCTATATATACATGTAGATGTAGGTATGTACATGCATGTACGTATATATGCATATACTCACATATTATTTGTATTATATATATATA
>NC_068994.1:34264307-34265798 GCF_001194135.2 Octopus bimaculoides | reverse complement strand
CAACACCAATACCGCCACCATAACCACCACCACCTACACCATCTCACCACTACCACCACCATCATTGCCGCCACCACTACCACCACTACCACCACTACAACCACTATCACTACCACCACTACAATATCGTCAATACCACCACCACTATCACCATCAGCATCATCATCCTCAGTACAACCATCACTACCACCACCACCATCATTTACCATCACTACCACCACCGTCATCGTCTCAACATTATCCACTTCCACCGCCGCCTCCACCACTACCGTTACCAACAACAACAACAAAAATAGGATCAACCACACAGAGTGGAGGAGCTGCAGCAGTAAATAGCAATCATCATCAACAACAGCAACAGGAACAGCAGCAGCAATAACATGAACAGCAGAGAAAGCAGCAACGGCAGAGACAGCGATCGCTGATCAGAAGTCTCTTTGAGAAATAACCCTACCATCACTACTACCACCACCACCATTGCAACTGCTACCATCACCATTTCACCCTCCACCCCCCATAAAACAACAGTATTGTTTTATTACTTTTGCTTATGCTGCACTTTGGTGTCTGTTAAACTAAAGTGTGTTTCCATGTTATGCAAATATGCAAGGATTTCTGCAATTGCACACTGGCTAAGATATGATAGCTCTATGTTTAACTCTTTCTCTCTTCCCCCCTACCAACCCCACCGCGTGGCTGTGTGGTAAGAATCTTGCTTCTCGACCAAATGGTTCCGGGTTCAGTCACACTGCGTGGCACCTTGTCAAAGAGGAATCTTCTACTATAGTGGATTTGGTAGACGGAGTCCGAGAGAAGCCCGTCGTATATACACTTTACTCTTTTACTTGTTTCAGTCATTTGACTGTGGTCATGCTGGAGCAGCGCTTTTAGTCGAGCAAATCGACCCCAGGATTTATTTTTTGTAAGCCTAGTAATTATTCTATCGGTCTCTTTTGCCGAACCGCTAAGTTACGGGGAACCTAAACACACCAGCATCAGTTGTCAAGCGATGTTGGGGGAACAAACACAGATACACAAACATATACACACACACACATATATATATACATATATACGACGGGATTCTTTCAGTTTTCCGTCTACCAAATCCACTCAGGAGGCTTTGGTCGGCCCGAGGCTATAGTAGAGGACACTTGTCCAAGGTGCCACGCAATGGGAATGAACCCAGAACCATGTGGTTGGTAAGCAAGCTACTTACCACACAGCCACTCCTGATATATATATTCTTTTATCTTTTACGTGTTTCAGTCATTTGACTGCGGCCATGCTGGAGCAATATACTTGTTTTTCTTAAAGTTACAAAAACATCACAAAAAAACTGTGACTTAGAGTTTCACGTTCTTGTCCGTCGGACAGTTGTGATCAAGCATATCACTCTACCTTCAGTATTCGAGTACTATTTTCCACCTTGTTTTGCATTTGTGCTAACTCGTACGCGTGCGAGCGTGAGTGCGTGTGTGTATGTATATG
>NC_068994.1:34262054-34264233 GCF_001194135.2 Octopus bimaculoides | reverse complement strand
AAGCAAGTAAAAGATAAAAGATAAAGGTACATGTATGTATGTATGTATGCATGCAAGTATGTATATATGTATGTATGTATATATGTATGTATGTATGTATGTATGTATGTGTATTCGCAGACGTATGTAGACTTTTAAAAATACAATTGGAGAAACTTCTGCATATTCATTTAACATTGAAATATATAAGTGCACAAGATTGTACGTATGCATATGCCTGCAGTAGAGATGTGTGCGCGTGTGATATGTGTGTGTGTGTGTGTGTGTGTGTGTGTGTGTGTGTAATTGCGTATGAGAATAATGCGAGTGTGGATGCTTGTTGGAGTATACGCATGTAGATACGTAGTACATACATACACATACAAAATACAAATATATGTGTACGTGTGTGTGTGTGAGTATATATATATATATATATATATATATATATATATATGAATATTTGCATGGATGTAGAGGTAAATAGAAAAATAGATAGATAGATAGACAGGTAGATAATATCAACAACGCAAGACTAGTCATTACTTCTTGTAATGGGAATTTCAGAGGAAAAATAAAATATTCAAATGTTAAGATAGATAGATAAATAAATAGATAGATAGATGTGTGTGTGTGTGCGTGTGTGTGTGTCCGTATGTGCCTGTGTCTGTGTGTATCTGTGCATGAGTGTGTGTGTGTGAATATATGCATGTGTATTTTATGTATGTACGTAAGAACGTATAGACTTTAATGTATTTAAAAATCTCTATGTACGTGTGCCTATATATACATATACATACATACATATATATATATATACACACACACATATATATATATACACACACACACACACACACACACACACACACACACACACATATATATATATATATATATATATATATATATATATATATATATATAAATATTCATAACGTCGTACATCCACATAAGTACATATACGCCAAACATATTTACGCATTTATATCTACATGTACATACATGTGTGTGTATTTGGAATGAAGCATAAAAATGAACGAAGAGAAGAACGAAGATAAACAAAACACAGAAAAAAAAAACAATCTTTTAAAAATAAACAAAATTTGTTTCTACATAAATGGATGGATGTAAAATTTGTTAAAAGCTGCTATGAGTAAAATTCCAGAAGTAAAAATTTTAAAAGAGATGTTATGTGAAGGAGGGAGAGCAACCATTTTAAAAGCCATCTCGATCATCTATCTCCATTTTAACATCAGTGCAAACGTCAGTGAACATTTCTGATACCTCTAACAGAACCAGTCACAATTAATATGGCCATCATGTCCTCTTAACTTGGCTATAACTATCACGTGACCGAATATTACCGCAGAAAATACGGCCATTATTATAAGTGCTGTTACAAAGGCGCACTCTCTCTCTTTTTCTGTGTCTTTCTCTCTTTCCCTCCCTCTTACTCTCCTCCGTTTCTCTAGTCCCTCTGACTCTTTCTTTCTCGTCCCACTACTACGTAACCGGTCTCGATCTAAGGCGGTGTCATTTCTGTTTCGCGTCACCTTCGACCGGATCGGTCACCGTGTTCATCGCTCTGCCTTTCTCTTGTCTTTAGTCCTTGAGGACATGTTCCATGTCTCTTTTGCGTTACTCCATAATTGCTGTCTGCTAGCCAACTGCTGTTTTTGTTGTTGTTGTCTTCTTCTTATTATTATTATTTGTTGTGTCTTCGCCTGGCCCTAAGGCTACATTCTGTCTATTTCATTATTTTTGTTTTTGTTCTTCATCCGTCCACAAACGGCCACGTCTCGAATTACTTTTATATATATGTATATGTAGATATATCTGTGTGTGTGTTTGTGTGTCCCCTCCCCCCAACATCGCTTGATAACCGATGCTGGTGTGTTTACGTCCCCGTAACCAAGCGGTTCGGCAAAAGAGACCGATAGAATAAGTACTAGGCTTACAGAAAATAAGTCCTGGGGTCGATTTGCTCGACTAAAGGCAGTGCTCCAGCATGGCCGCAGTCAAATGACTGAAACCAGTAAAGGAGTGTGTGTATATATATACATATATATATATATATATATTTATTTATACTGAAGTAAGCACATAAATGTGAAACAAGGTAGAAAAAAAGAGTACTCAAATACCAGAGGTAGTAAAATGCTTCATTTAAAAGCAGCAGAAATATAACAAAAGCTGT
>NC_068994.1:34258027-34260075 GCF_001194135.2 Octopus bimaculoides | reverse complement strand
ATATATGTATATATGTACCTGTATATGTGTGTATATATGTATATGTATATATATATATATATATATATGTATGCATATATGTATGTATGCAAGTATATATCTGTATGCACGTATGTACCTGTGTATGTGTATATATATGCATATGTAAATATATATATGTATGTATGTATGCATATATATATGTATGTATGTATGTATGTATGTATGTATGTATGTATGTATGTATGTATGCACGTATGTATCTGTGTAAATAATGGAAATAAATGAAAAAAAACCCTCCATCATAACATAAACCCAAGATCGTAAAACTGTGTTAGCTCAGCAGGTAGATATTAAAAATCACTCCATTTTTTTTATCCGCTTTCTCCATAATGTTCTTCGCAATTATTCTCGATATTTTTATGTTTCCATTTGATTTACATCTTTATAGCATGTTTCATGATTACTTCTATCATTGCTGTTATTAGGCTTATCTCCATTATTATTATTATTATTATTATTATTATTATTATTATTATTATTATTATTATTATTATTAATTTTTATTATTATTATTATTATTATTATTATTATCATTATTATTATTATCATTATTATTATTATTATTATTATTATTATTATTATTATTATTATCATTATTATTGTTGTTGTTGTTGTTGTTGTTGTCTATGTTGTTATTTATTCTTATCATTAGTCATTTTAATCATTGTTCCTATTGTTGCTAATGATGATTATGTTGTTGTTGTTGTTGATGTTGACATTGTAGCTGCTAATAAACAAATATAAACATCATCATGACCATTATCCATCACTACATCCACCACTACTACCACCAGCAGCACCACCAACACCATCAACAACAACAACAACAATACCGCCGCCGCCGCCATCGTCGGTGTCGTCGTCGTCATCATCATCATCATCATCATCATCACCATCATCATCGTCGTCGTCTTCGTCATCGTCATAGTTGTTGCTGCTGTTATTCATTTCTTTGGTGTTCTTTCTGTTTGTATTGTTAACAAAATTCCCATTTTCCATTTCTTTTTTTTTTCTTTTTTTTTTTGCGATAGTATTTGTTTCATTCATTTATCCGAATTATTATTTTTTTTTTTACCTCGGCACGATCACCACCAACACCTCAGCACCACCACCACCACCAACGAAACCATCATCACCACCACCACCATTATCATTATCATCATCATCGTCGTCGTCATCATCGTCATCATCATCGTCGTCTTCTTCATCATCATCGATAGCGTCATCGTCGTCACCATCATCATCGTCGCCCTCGTCGTCATCATCATCATCATCATCATCAGCAGCAGCAGCATCATCATCATCATCATCATCATCATAAACAACAACAGTACCAGCAGCATCATCATCACCAGCAGCAGCAGCAGTACTGCCACCGTCACCACCACCACTACCATCATCAAAGATTCGTCCACCCATCCAACCCACTGTAAATTTCTTCAAACAGCAACACCTGTACGTCAACATTAATCATTGTACTTCCCTCCTCAAAATAATATTTCTTGGAATACAAAAGAACTTTTAAAATGTCCTCTCCTCCCCAACACACACACCATTTGATATTTGCTTGTAGTCAGTACGGATAGAAGGGTGATAATATCATGATACTAAAAAAAAAAAAAAAAAAAAGAACGAAGGTGTGGCTGTGTGGTAAGAAGTTTGCTTCCCACCCATATCTTTCTGGGTTCGGTTCCATTGCGTTGCAACGCAATGGAACTGTCTTGAAATATGACTCCGGACAGACCAAAGGCGTGTGAATGGATTTGATAAAAACACCTGTCATATCTATCTATCTATCTATCTATCTATCTATCTATCTATCTATCTATCTATCTATCTATCTATCTATCTTTCTATCTATCATGACCTGATCAAGGATAAGTTGAATGGAAGCCTATATTTCATATAGTCAATTTATATATGAATATGTATATATGTGGTGTGCGTCTGTGCAGGCATGCGTACGTTCGAAAAAGTAACAGAAACAAGTAAGGAAGCTCATCAGT
>NC_068994.1:34255291-34257982 GCF_001194135.2 Octopus bimaculoides | reverse complement strand
ATATATATATATATATATAATACATATAATATGTGAGTATATGCATATATACGTACATGTATGTACATACCTACATCTACATGTATATACAGATGAAATCTGGGTGCAGGACGTCACAAAAAAAATGTGGACAAAATGAAAAACAGAACATAAACAGAGCACAGAAAAGACACAGGCCAAATAGAGAACATTTCCTTCATCAGCTGCCACCATTCTAAAACTAAGCGTTTCGAAGAGTCATATATGAAGTCAGGAGGCATGAGATGAATATATTTATTTCACCAGTTAATATCCATAAGATGACGATCGTTTCGCAGACGACATCATGGGAAAGAAATTTATTTTAGTGTATAACAAATTATTTTACATATCTGCACTATTGTGTATGTTGTAAGTTACATAGTACTAATGTAGAATTTACAAGCTTACTTTATATTTTATATACTCCTCATGTGATAATCACTACTGACTGGATTTACTAAATTTCAGCTGCATGGGACTCTACATCACCCTCCTATGTATTGGTTTACTATGTGGTTTGTAGCCTGGTCCGCTGAAGGACTCTTTTGTGATTACCATATATTTTGCATTAAGTTTATATATATTTTGACTCATGGCGCAGTAGTGGCTGTGTGGTAAGTAACTTGCTTACCAACCACATGATTCCGGGTTCATTCCCACTGCGTGGCACCTTGGGCAAGTGTCTTCTACTATAGCCTCGGGCCGACCAAAGCCTTGTGAGTGGATTTGGTAGACGGAAACTGAAAGAAGCCCGTCGTATATATGTATATATATATATATATATATATATATATGTATGTGTGTTTGTATATGGTTGTGTGTCTGTGTTTGTCCCCACAACATCGCTTGACAACCGATGCTGGCATGTTTACGTCCCCGTAACTTAGCGGTTCGGCAAAAGAGACCGATAGAATAAGTACTAGGCTTCCAAAGAATAAGTCCTGGGGTCGATTTGCTCGACTAAAGGCGTTGCTCCAGCATGGCCGCAGTCAAATGAGGGGAAACAAGTAAAAAAAAAAGAGTAAATGGTTTTGGAAACTTGTATCTCCATGTTACATCATTAATTTGATGCATTTTGTTGTTCATCGTTACTGAATTGTTTATTCGTTATTTTCATAAATAACATATAAACATTAAATGTGTGTATATTCTTTGTTTAACAACTTTGATAATGAGTGGTGAATACAAAAGCAGCAGCGAAAGAATTTAATGATATGAAAGGACCAGGAAATGTCGACGAATGTGTGGCACAAAACTGCTTCAGACGTTTCAAGAAAGGTAACACTAACCTCAAAAACAAACCAAGGTCAGGGAAACCTTTTCTTTTAAAAGACGAGGCCTTACTTGAATTGGTTGACCAAACAAGCACAAGCAGTTGTACACTATCGGCAGAACTTAATGCTTCACGATTCACCATCTGTCGACACATCCATGACATCTGCCTTTTCAACAGAAGCTATCGAGAAATACTTCATGACCTGACCAGACCATTGACTCATAGACGGACGTGTGAACATTTGCAAATTACTACTGACAAATCCTCGAGCTGCCCGTTTTGGACGTCATATTGCAACATTATAAGAGAAATCGGGGGTTTCGTTTCGGTCAGGCTTCAAAACTTGTCAAACAAATATGGTTTGGACAGAAGGTCATGTGCGTTTGGTGGAATTCCGAGTGAGTATTGCACTTTGAGTTTGTCCCAGACAGTCATGCTATGAATACTAACCATTATGCTTAAGAACTGCAGCAAGTATGTGATGCTTTGAAGGCCCACTGGGCTATCGAAGACGGGTACTCTTACAACATGGCAATGCTCCAGCAAACACTGCCAATGTGACCAGGCGTAAACTTGAGGAACTTGAAGGGCTAGAGGTGTTGCTTCACCCTGCTCATAGTCCAGAACTGGCACCATCAGATTACCACCTTTTTCCGAGCCATAGCTCATATTCTGCACGGAAACAATGTGGATACGGTTGAAAATGGATACAGGGAGTTTTTTGCCTCTAAACCAGCCAAATGGTATAAGTGCAGAAATGGGCTTCTGGTACAACGATGACAACATACAATAGAATATGATAGGATATATTTTGATGAGTAAACAAACGCTTTTCGTATGTAATTTGTTTGAATTATTAATTAAAGCTTGAAATGGTCAACCTGGTATACATGTGTGTGTGTGTGTGTGTGTGTGTGTACTTTTCACACTCATATATATTGTCGGCTTTAATGCCGAAGTGTTATTCGTATTTGGCATGCAAGTTGAAAAGATACTGACCTCTGCAAACAGGAAACATTTAGTACCAGAGAAGTAACAAAAATTCGATTAAAAATAATTGTTTATCCACTTCTCCGGCTTTGTGCATCCATTCTTCTATTTCATTAATAACATACGCACACGCGCTTACACACATGCACACACGTTTACACACACGCACATATATCGCCACCATTTTTTCTAATATAAGACTGACTATTATTTTCCAAGTTTAACTCTTCTGTGTTTTCATATATGCATGTATTACACACACACACATATATATATATATATATACATACATATACATATACATATATACTTACATATACATACATATTTACATACACACACAGACATAGACACGCACACACACGCACACACACGCATATATGCTTATGGTTGCACCTGCAAAA
>NC_068994.1:34253741-34254719 GCF_001194135.2 Octopus bimaculoides | reverse complement strand
ATATATATATATATATATATATATATATATATATATATATATATATATATATATATATATACACATATATATATATATATATATATATACATACATATACATATACATATATACTTACATATACATACATATTTACATACACACACAGACATAGACACGCACACACACGCACACACACGCATATATGCTTATGGTTGCACCTGCAAAAGACATGGGCTCTCTTTAGTATCATATGCATGTGTGTGTGTGGTGTGTGTGTGTGTGTGTGTGTGTGTGTGTGTGTGTGTGTGTGTGTGTGTTAGAAATGTTTTCGTCATAGCGGAAAAAATCCTATTCATACTAAGGCTTAACTGAAATAGAAGAGGAAAAATACGCATGCGCGAGTGTGTGTGTCTAAGTGTAGAAGAGTGTGTGTGTGTGTATGGATTCATACATTCATGTATTCATGTTTACATACTATCATACATACATGCACACTCACATACGCATTACTGGCACTCCGTCGGTTACGACGACGAGGGTTCCAGTTGATCCGATCAATAAAACAGCTGGTTCATGAAATTTGGCTGCAAGTGGCTCTGCCCTCCACAGACACACATACTCCTTTACGTAGTTCTCAGGGAGATTCAGTGTGATACAGAGTGTGACAAGGCTGGCCCATTGAAATACAGGCACTACTCATTTTTGCCAGCTGAGTGGACTGGAGCAATGTGAAATAAAGTGTCTTGCTCAAGGACACAATGCGTCACTGGGAATTGAACTCATGACCTTACGACCGTGAGCCGAATACTCTAATCACTAAATCACGTGCCTGCACACGCATACACAATACATACATATATGTATGTATGTATGTATGTATGTATGTATGTATGTATGTATGTCTTGTAGCCATATATGCATGTATATATATAAATACATACATTATATATAACATTTATTATTTATCATTTAACTGATCGTGAAGCATCCATTTCC
>NC_068994.1:34251801-34252927 GCF_001194135.2 Octopus bimaculoides | reverse complement strand
CCCCCCCCCCTTTTTTGTTCTTCTAACCTTTATAATTTCATCCTTTGATATTTTTTTTCCCCTTCAACCCCTTCACGTCACTGATCCTCCAATAATTCGCATCTTGACTCCCACCCTCATCTAATCTCTAAGGTAAAAAAAATCTCTCGTTTCACTTTCACTTTCAAGTCATCACATTCTTTGTTTGTCTTTTCTTAACTGACCTTTTCTACAAGCTTTGCCTTTGTTTTGACTACTACTTCTTGTGCTCTTTAGCTGTTCCTTTATTATTATTATTATTATTATTATTATTGTTGTTGTTGTTGTTGTTGTTGTTGTTGTTGTTGTTGTTGTTGTGTTTTAGTTTTCTTTAATTCCTTGATTGCTTTCGCTTTTCCACTGCTATTGACTATATATATATATATATATATATATATATATATATATATATGTTTCGATTCTATATTTGCTACCATAACTTCTCGTTCTTCGCTTCTTTTTTTCTTGCCTTTTATACATTTTTCCATTTTCATTTTCCTTCTCTTTTCCTCAAAGCAACTATTGCTAACTACACTGCTTCTATTGAAGTAAGTTGTCTTTAAAACTTACTCTACTTTCTGATCTGCCAAAGATATTCCTATGATATAGCCACTGCTCGACTTTGGTACATAATTCTTTAGCTTTTTCTAGCAAGTTTCTTATTTTCCGTTTCTCCATTTCAGCCTCCATTTGCGAATGCGTACGCGTGCGTGAAAGAATGTGATTGCGTGTTAATAATATATATCAGCATATACGTATACGTGTGTGTATGCGTATGTTCCTTTTACATGCCAACAAATATGAGCATATATGTGTAGATGTGCGCATGCGTGGTTTCGTCTTTGCAATGGTTTCTAGAAGGTTTACGCTTATATGTTTTTGTCGTTGATTTTTGGAGTTGTTTTCGATTAATCTTGCTTGTCATTTGTATTACAATCTGTAATGGAACTAATCTTCCGTGGACCGAGTTTAATCTTCTTTAAACACACGCTCATATGCAGACACCATGCCCTCTACACAAACATGCGCATAAGCAAACAGATACATACATGCATACTACACAGATACACACCTATATATATGTCTATATATATATATATATATATAT
>NC_068994.1:34248858-34251484 GCF_001194135.2 Octopus bimaculoides | reverse complement strand
TATATGCATATATATACATACGTATATAGATATATATTCCTATATTACATACACATATATACATACATATATGTACATGCGTTTATATATGCATATATATGTCACACACACACACACATGAAAATACCTATCGGCTTATAAGATCGTCAAAACAACATTCCACCTCCTGAACTAATGGTACTTGGTGGTGTATGCACACAAACTCAAACACACACACACACACACTCATGCGTGCACACAAGCACATATATATGCCCGCATATTCATGTATACATACATAATATACATGTAGACGTACGTGGATGGATATACATATACATATGCATATATACATACAGACAGGCAGGCCCACACACATACATGAGTGTGTATGTATGTATATATCTATGAATGTATGTATGTGTGTATCTATGTATGTACGCATGCTTATATGTATTTACGTACGAACGTGCTTGTATGTATATATGATATGTAGGTATTTGTGTGTATATAATATATACTTATTTATACGTATGTTTCTTTATATACGATTATGCAAACAGGCAAATATATACATGCACGCAGTCATATACAAACACAAAAACAAAATTATAAACATATGAAACACACACGCATTTATATAAACCAACACATACACACACATATGCACCAACACACACACACACACATATATGCACAAGAACACACACACACATATATATACATAAACACATTAACATGCATGTGTGAGCGTGTGGGTCCGTGTTTGTTGTTGGAAAGAAAGTCCTCTCGTATTGCAAAATGGGGAAGAAACGAATGCTTCCTGAGTTTTAATTGATATATTTATTATTAACCTAATAAAATTAAACGCCCCCTTATTATTGACAACATAAGTCCATCTATTTGGCAAATTGATGATCCCTCAGGCGTAAAATACTTCTAGTTTTTGGAGAAAAGGAACAATCGATATCATTTTTAACTGTTTCGCAGTTAATGAATTCTTTTGTTTCTTAAAAATGATGCATTGAGCTAAAATCCGATGGAACTAAGCAAGGTGAGTAAGCAGGATGGGGCAGTTTTCTCATATTTGATACCATAACCTTTTCTTAAGTGACTTGGGCGATATTCCCTTTTGTATTATCGTGTAAGCGCAACCACCTTTCAAGACTGACTAATGACGGGCGCTTTCTCTAAAAGACTTTTGTGCAGGTGTGGGTGTGTAGTAAGAAGCTTGCTTCCCAACCACATGATTCAGGGTCCAGTCCCACTGCGTGGCATCTTGAGCAGATATCTTCTACTATATCCCTGGGCCGACCAAATCTTTTGGAGTTGATTTGGTAGACGGAAACAGAAAAAAGCCTGCCGTATATACATATGTGTGTGTATGTGAGTGGTTATGGGAAGGTTTTATGTATATATCTATGTGTATGTGTCTCTGTGTCTGTGTTTGTCTCCCACCACCACCACCACCACCACCACTTGACAACCGGTATTGGTGTCCCCGTAACTTAGCGGTTAAAAGACCGATAAAATAAGTACTAAGTTTCAAGCAGAAAATAAGTCCCAGAATCTATTTGTTCGACAAAAATACCCTTCAAGGCGGTGCCCCAGCATGGCCGCAGTCAAATGACTGAAACAATTAAAAGGCAAAAAAAAAAAGAGTATGTTTCTAACTGATGACAATATTACTCCGCATTAACTGTTTCGTTTTTACTTAACTCTATATGATATACAACACTCTTCATATTCTATCAAACACAGAACAAATTTTGTGGGGCTGTATTTCTGATTTAGGGATCGATTCTTCCTTTTCATGGTGCGCTAACCATCGTTGCTTTTGCTGGATATTATGAGAGATAACTAATTTTTCATCACTTGTAATGATTTTACTCTGGGGCGGTTTGATAGCATGTCCATTCTACAATGGCTAGCAGACGGTAATACTTTGATTCAGCTGAGAAATAATCAGATAACGAGGGATCCACTGATCAAGTTTATACACATTTTCATGAAACTGGTTTATTATCGAAAAACGTGTGACTTGATTTAGACCGTTTTGTTAATTCTTGTGTAGTTTGCTGTGGATTTTCTTTAATTGCAGATTTCAGAAGCTCAATATCGACTAAGCTTGATCGTCTAGATTAATTGGGATCCGTGAGAGAAAAATTTCCCGGACGAACTAGCCAAATAAACGTTCGTATGTCAGGGTACTTAAAACTTCATTTCCATGGACAAAACGAATATTTCTTGCCGCTTTTATTGCTGAAGAGCTCCTTTTGAATTCATATCAAATGCAGGATTTGAGATGGGTCGTTTTAAAAAGGTAAAATAGGTACGAATTTTACCACAATGAAATGTAATAATTTACAAAGAAAGAAAAAGACAAAATGTAAAAATTAACACTTATTTTGCCTTAAGGATTGAAAATTGCGACAGGACTTTCTTTCGAGCACAATCTTTCTCTCTCTCTTCCTCTTTCTCCCTCTCTCTTTCTTTCTCTCTCTATATATATATTGGACTGGCAACTAAGTTCCCACCGTTTTTTAAAATTTGAATTTTTAAAAGGTTTCGACTCGAAAAATTGATCCAACCAAGCTCTCAATTCTGCATCAGTATTGAACAAAACTCCGCGCATAGCATTTGAAAG
>NC_068994.1:34243324-34248819 GCF_001194135.2 Octopus bimaculoides | reverse complement strand
CATGCACACTTATAGATGCTAACATATAGAAAGGAATATATCAAAAGACATGCATATGTCTATATAATCAGTGTATATAAGTGCATACATAAGTAAAAAGATGCACAGGTGCCCAGCAGTATAATCATATACGTATATAGATATAGAAAAATGCATATAAATGCAAATAAACAAATAGAAATTTAAATGTCAGTGAAAAATAGACATGTAGGCATATAGACATGTAGGTATATAAACATATATGAATCATATATAGAGATATGGACATATGCAGATGTGTGTGTACATGTATGCATGTGCATGTGTGTGTACCAAGATGCAGAAATACATACACATATATATATTGCATTCATTTATATACATATAGGCGCAGGTGTGACCATAGGCATAGGAGTGACAATAGGCGCAGGAGTGGATGTGTGGTAAGTTGCTTACCACACACACACACACACACACACACACAAACACACACACACACACACACACACATATATGTATGTGTGCATGTATGTATATGTTTGTGTGTCTTTGTCCTACCAACATCGTTTGACAACCGATGTTGGTGTGTTTACACCCCTGTAACTTACCGGTTTGGCAAAAGACACTCATAGAATAAGTATGAGACTTACAACAGATTAAGTCCTGGGGTCAATTTGCTCGAATAAAGGCAGTGCTCCAGCATGACCACAGTCAAAAGACTGGAAAAATAAAAGAATAAAAGAAAGAAAAGAATACATGCACACACACAAGCATAGACGCACAAGCATAGATGCACAAGCATAGACATATAAAGATATGGATACACATATAAACAGATATAGACATGCATACATATATGCCTATATATAGACAGATATATGCATATATATACACACACACACACACACATATATATGTATGTATGTATATGCACGTGTTTGTACATATGTGCCGAGGGAGAGAGAAAGAATTTTGAGAGAAAAACATCAATGTTGATGTTTTTGTTGAGTAATCAGAACTTACAATGAAACATTCTAACCATCACTTTCTCGTCTTTTAAGGGTTAACTATGGCTATATTACCTATGGTCATATTCTTCAGTATGGTAGAGGGTTTAATTTGAGATACGAGAATTCACTACTTTCATGTGCGACCACGCGTCCATCTTGAGGCTCTGTCTTGTTAGCCAATGGTTATGTAAGTAGTGGTTTTTAGCCCTAAGTCAGCCTAAACTGGGAAGATCTAGAATTCCATGATCAAAGAGCTTCCATCCATTACCAGAGTGAAATTTGGTTATATCTCTGTCTTGCAGGTCGAGAGACTATGCAGAAGCTTCCGCGTTGTTGCTGAAGAGAGCTGCAATGTTAGTTGTGATGTTGTGCGGTTTTGTTTTTATATTACTTATGGTATCAACTGTGATGTTAATTGATGTTAACATCAGATGTTGTAATCCTGACAACGCTAATACTGTGTCACAATTGGGAAAGCGTCGCCATTGCACGGATGGTTATTGATGATGATAATGATGATGATGGTAATGATGATGATGATAATGATGATGGTGATATGATTATGATAATGATGATGATGATGATGGTCGTCGTCGTCGTCGTCGTCATCATCATCATCATCAACAACAAAAACAACAATAACAAAACAGCAACATCATTATCCTCATTGCATCAGTTGTCGTCATGATGTTGCTGGTGATGATGATGATGATGATGATGAAGATGATGATGATGATGATGATGATGATGATGATGATGATGATGATGATGATGATGATGAAAACGATGATAATATGCAAAAATGATGTTGAGATATGTTCAACGATCACAATGAAGATATCAATAGTTATGATAACGACGACGATGATGATGATGATGATGATGATGATGATGACGACGACGATGAATATGATAATGATGATGATGATGATCATCATCATCATTATCATGACTATGGTGATGACGACGACGATAATCACGAGGTCAAGGAATTGAATAAAAAAAAAACCATATTTGATTTCGATTTTTCTAACTAGCACTACCACTGCTGCTGCTTTAGCTGTTGTTGTTGATGATGATGATGATGATGATGATGATGATGATGATGATGATGATGATGATGAAGACGATGACGACGATGATGATGCTGTTGCACTTTCATCATTAGGCTGATTGAATTATCCAAACACATATTTGACCCCTTCCTTTTTTCTTTTTTTTTTTTTTGGAAATTTATCAGTTGACCCCTGGTTGCCCTGAATTGATTAGTTTTGTGAATATGTTAAGGGTTCTTGGAGATTTTTCAGCAAAAGACTGCGCAATATTTGCCTTCTATACATAATTAGAAACAACTGTTCCGCCATCCCCAAACCCATGTTTGAAAATATTTAACCAGACCAGGAAACACATACACGCACACGCACGCACACACACACATACATACATACATACATACATACATACATACATACATACGTACATACATTCATTCATACAGACATACAAATAGAAAATATGCGAAAAGGAAAAAGCATGAGTGAATCAGAATATATTGAGTACAACCGCTACATGCAATATGTTCTTCTTTAGTATTTTTATCTCCTTTCAAGTGTTACGCTAGAATGCGAACCATCTCCGATCAATTTACTTCTCATGATACAGCTCGCATCTTATTAAATATAGAAATTGTTGTCTAGCTCTTGATCAATATCTGGTCGAGTAAATCTGTGTTAAAAGGGAGTTCTTGCTGTGGCTGCTCCTTCGATTTGTACAGACATAGTGTATCTAGGATTATATTTGTTTCAAATTTTGGTGCAAGGGCAACAATTTCGGGGAACGGGTTAATTCAACGTCATTTGACCTCAGTGTTCAGCTGGTACTTATTTTATCGACTCCGAAAGGATGGCCGGCAAAGTCGACCCCGGCGGAATTTGAACTCAGAACATAGAGATGGACAAAATACTGCTAAGCATTTTGCCCGGCGTACTAACAATTCTTCCAGCTAGTCACCTTGCCTAGAATTATATTAGCCAGAGTGAAAAGTCGGTGAACTGGGTAAGTCGATAGCACATGGGATGAAATGCTTAGCGGCATTTCATCTAGCTATTTACGTTCGGAGTTCAAATTTAGTCGTGGCTGACTCGATAAAATAAGTACCAGCCAAGTGCTGGGGTCTATGTAATCAAATAACCCCATTTCCCTTAAAATTGCTGGCTTTCTGCCATGATATGAAAACCAGATTATCCTTTGTGTTCCTTTTCATTTCTTTTCTTTTCTTTTCTTTCCTTTTCAATAAGTGTTAGTGAAGATGGTAGGGTGTGATTTGAAGAAAATTTGCCTGCTCTTTCTCATAGATTGCCTCATGGTATGGAATCAATCTCGCTCTACCTCTCCCGTCCCATTTTCTAATTTTTTTTTCATTCGAATAGTTAATTTGTTTTATTAGTTTTGTTCCTACAAAAAAAGCTGGTTGCTTTCGGAGTTGCTGCAATATTGATCTGGTTAAACCGTAAATTGTCCCAGCCCACAGGCTAAAATATGAATTAATTGAGGTTATATATTATGAGTCCGTTAGGTGTTTCTACAAAGTTGTGTTAAATATTCTCTCCCATCGCTCTTTTTATCCCAATGAGGCAACAGTCAAAACTTATAGAAATATCTGTCTGTTCAAGACATATAGAATACCTATCTGCTTTAAGTAATGAATAGACAGAAAGATAAAGAGAAGAAACGCGTTAGATTTAAAACTTGTATCAATTTTGTGCAGGGTAAAAAAGATTATTGGTGTAAGATGCAAGGAACCAAAATCCTGCTATATTTAATTTTAAAGAAATTGTACTGGTCTTTATTGAAAAGACAACCAGACTCAAATATCTTTTGCTTGTCTCAGTCATTAGACTACGGCCATGCTGAAACACCGCCTTAAAGAACATTTAGTTGAATGAACCAACCTCAGTACATTAATTTTTTTTAAAGCCTGGTACTTATTCTCTCTTGCCGAACCACTAGGTTGACAAGCGTGGTGGTGGACACACACGCACACACACTTACACGATGGACTTCTTTCAGATTCCGTCTACCAAATCTACTCACAAGTTTTTAGTCGGCCCGAGACTAAAGTAGAAAATACTTTTCCAAGGTGTCACGCAGTGGGACTGAACTCGAAGCCATGTGGTTGGAAAGCCAGCTTCTTACAACACAGCTATGCCTGCACCTCTATTAAATGTTAAAGAAAGTGTACTGTTTCTCACTGAAAAGGCAGCCAGACTCAAATATATATAAGCTATAGATGCTACTTTCTTTTATAAAGAAAGTATATATGCTTAGTGTGATGCAGGTGTGGCTGTGTGGTAACAAGTTTGCTTGCCAACCACATGATACCGTGTTGAGTCCCACTGATGGAGCCTTGGGCAAGTGTCTTTTACTATAGCCACGGGTTGACCAAAGTTGTGAGTGGATTTGGTAAGCGAAACTGAAAGAAGCCCGTCGTGTATATATATATATATATATATATATATATATATATACATATATACGACGGGCTTCTTCCAGTTTCCGTCTGCCAAATCCACTCACAAGACTTTGGTCGGCCCGAGGCTATAGTAGAAGACACTTGCCCAAGCTGCCACGCAGTGGGACTCAACACGGTATCATGTGGTTGGCAAGCAAACTTGTTACCACACAGCCTCCTTTCCGATCCAGTAGACCTTTGATCAAAGATACACTTGGTTGTGACAATCTTGTCTTTAACTACATATAGCAAAGCCAGAACCACATACATCATTCAAGCGACCTTTTTCTCGTTGCTCTTTCTAGCAGGTCAAGTGACGATGCACAAAAATTGTATCGTCGTAGGCCAGCCCTGATCGTAAAAAAAACCTATGATGAAGAACACCCCAGCCGTGACTACTTCATCTTTTCCCCATGTCCAGGAAATTCAAGATCACATTCGCTTATGTCTCATTTCATGAGACGGTGTGGTGTGATATAAGGGAGATCTGGTTGCTATTTTTAGCGAGTCTTGTGACCACGTATATAATCCTTCATGGCTAGATGCTACTGTTGATGCTGCTGTTGATATTGTTGCTGTATTGGTTTAGCTGACGTTGATGTGGTTGATATCGTTTAGTCCCACGTCAGCCGCGATGGGCCTATGGCCACATGCATTTCGGTTCTGACTATCCTACTTTTAGTGGAGGCGCAATGGCCCAGTGGTTAGGGCAGCGGACTCGCGGTCATAGGATCGCGGTTTCGATTTCCAGACCGGGCGTTGTCAGTGTTTATTGAGCGAAAACACCTAAAGCTCCACGAGGCTCCGGCAGGGTATGGTGGCGAACCCTGCTGTACTCTTCCACCACAACTTTCTCTCACTCTTACTTCCTGTTTCTGTTGTACCTGTGTTTCAAAGGGCCAGCCTTGTCACACTCTGTGTCACGCTGAATATCCCCGAGAACTACGTTAAGGGTACACGTGTCTGTGGAGTGCTCAGCCACTTGCACGTTAATT
>NC_068994.1:34241546-34242772 GCF_001194135.2 Octopus bimaculoides | reverse complement strand
GCACAGGGTTTTAGCTACAATGACAAACAGAAGCTGCAGCGGTGATGCTGCTGCTGGTGAAGTGACGATGTTGTTGTTGTTGTTGTTGGTAGTGAAGGTTAGTTTTTTTTTTTCTTTCCTGGTTGGAGTTTGTGACTGTGAAGGGTTGTTGTGTGATGTGTGGAAATGCTGTGGCGGTTGTTCAGTGCGGTGGGTGAACGCCGATGGCATTACAGCTGGGCAGAGAGAGAGAGAGAGAGAGACACTTCTAGGCAGAGTAGTAGTAGTAGTAGTAGTAGTAGTAGTAGTAGTGGTGGTGGTGGTGGTGGTTGTAATGAAAGTACAGGTATTAGTAGTTGTGGTGGTAGTTGTAGTAGTAGTAATGGTGGTGGTGGTGATGGTGGTGGTGGTAGTTGTAGTAGTAAGTATAGTAGTAATAGTAGTAGTAGTAGTGGTGGTAGTGGTGATGGTAGTGGTGGTAGTTATGAAAGTACAGGTATTAGTAGTTGTGGTGGTAGTAGTAGCAGTAGGTATAGTAGTAGTAGGTATTGTAGTAGTAGTAGTAGTAGTAGTAGTAGGTATTGTAGTAGTAGTAGCAGTAGTAGTAGTAGTAGTGGCAGCAGCAGCAGTAGTAGTAGTAGTAGTAGTAGTAGTAGTAGTAGTAGTAGCAGTAGTAGTAGTAGTAGCAGCAGCAGTAGTAGTAGTAGTAGTAGTAGTAGTAGTAGTAGTAGTAGTAATGATAATGGTAATGATAGTAGGGCAGCAGCAACAGCAGCAGCGAAGCAGCAGCAGCAGCAGCAGCAGCAGTAGTAGTAGTAGTAGTAGTAGTAGTAGTAGTGATAATGGTAACGGTAGTAATTGGGTAGCTGCAGCAGCAGTATTATTATTATTATTATTATCATTATTATTATTATTATTATTATTATTATTATTATCATTATTATTATTATCATTATTATTATTATTATTATTATTATTATTATTAGTAGTAGTAGTCGTAGTAGTAGTAGTAGTAGTAGTGATGGTGGTGGTGGTAGTGGTGGTGCGCGGGGTTGTAGCTGTTGTTTCTTTTGTAGTGGGTGGCTAGGATAATGCTTTGGGACTGGTCTTGAAAGCTGTCAAAACGTGGAATATAGAAAATTCCATAGTAGTGATGACGGCAGAGGTGATGATGATGACGGCGGGGGTGGTGGTGGTGATGGTACTGTTGATAGTAGTAGTGGCTGTGTTGTTAGTGGTGGTGGTGG
>NC_068994.1:34238857-34239917 GCF_001194135.2 Octopus bimaculoides | reverse complement strand
GGTGATGGTTGTAGTTTTGATGGTAGTGATGGTAATGGTGGTGGTGGTGGCGGTGGTGGTGATGGTACTGTTGATAGTAGTAGTGGCTGTGTTGTTAGTGGTGGTGGTGGTGGTGTTGGTAGTGGTGGTGGCGCCGGCGGTGATAGTGAGTATGATGGTAAGGGGGTGCCCTTAATGGCGGTGTCGGCGATGACGGCGGCAGTGATGGTATTGTTAGTGATGGTGGTGGTTACAGTAGAGATTGGTAGCGGTGACGGAGTAAGTTGATGCGTTTGGAGATAGTATTGGGAGTGGTGACATATTGGTGGTAGTGCTGATGGTGCTGGTAGCAAGGTCGTATTGCTACGGGTGGTGGTGGTGGTGGTGTGTGGGTGGGGGTGACGCGTGGTCGAATTCCGGTGAGGTTGAGAGGTGTCAGTAGGGGAAAGAATTATGCTTGTGTGAAGAAGTAATAAACAGAGGAGGTGGGAGGGGTGAAGTGTGTTATGAATGAAACAATGGTGGATGGGTTGGGGGCGAGGAAGGGGTTGGAATGGTACAGAGAAAGTGAAAGTGAAAGTGAGGGGAAAGAAAGTGATAGAGAGAGAGTGCGTGTATGTTAGAGTGTGTGTGTGTATAGAGAGAGGTGTGAGTGGGTGATGACTGACATGTCAGCTGATGACAGCAATGGCAGAAATAATAACTGATGATTATAGTTGTGATGATGATGATGATCATAATCATGATGATGTACGAAGGACAATGATGATGATGATGATGATGATGATGATGATGATGATGATGATGGTAATGATGGTGATGATGATGATGATGATGATGAAAATGGTGATGATTTTGGAACAATATCAATATGTTGAAAACAAGAACGTGATATTAGTGATGATGATGATGATGATGATGATGACAGTGATGACGATGATGATGATGACGATGATGATGATGATGATGATGATGACGGATCGATGGATTCTTTTCATTATGATGTTAATGATAACAATAACGATTAAAGTAGGAGGAGGAGAAACAACAGAAAAGATTTCCTGTCCACCACCACCACCAC
>NC_068994.1:34236536-34238140 GCF_001194135.2 Octopus bimaculoides | reverse complement strand
GACCACGACGACCATGACTACGATGATGATGATGATGATGATGATGATGATGATGATGATGATGATGATGATGATGATGACAGCGGTGGTGATGATGATGACTATGATGTTGGTGGTGGTGATGGTAATGATGACTGTGATGATGGTGATGATGACGATCACTACCACCACCTAACCACCACTTTACCACCACTTGAGCGCTACCACCACCACCGTCACCACCACCGTCACCACCACCATCGACACCACCATCCCCACCACTATCACCGCAATGACGATGGTAATGATGATGATAATGATGATAATGATAACCACGATAAAGACAACGATGATGATGATGACGATGACAAAGGCGATGATGATGATGATGATGATGACGATGATGACGGCGACGACGACGTCGATGATATTGATGACTACCACCACTTAACAACAGTCACCACCGCCACCACCACCACCACCACCACCACCACAATAATAATAACGATAACAATAATGATGATGATGACGATGATGATGATGATGATGATCATGATGATGATAGTGGTGGTGATGAGGATGATGATAATTATGGTGATGTTAATGAAAACAACGATGTTTTGATTGAATGTGGATGAAGGCATGAAGAACGGAAATTTATTGAGACTAACCGGAAATGGGGATAGAGTGATATTCGTGCCTTTCCTATATCTATGCTTTTATGGGTTTAAGTAAAAAATAGTTTGAACATAGGAATCGAACTCGGATTGTGCATGCGACTCAGCGGATGATCAAGTGATGCTGCCCGCGAGCCTGCGTTGGTGTGTTCGTATGCAGATGTATATGCATACGAATGAATGTAATGTACGAGGGTCGGCTGAAAAGTGCATAATCTGATTATGAAGGAGTGATGCTAGAGCTATGAAATCTTGCATGCATTAATATCGGTTCTCATTAATAACTGCATTGTTTATTTCCAGGTAAACTGACACCTGACTGTTCTAAGAAGACTTCAAGACGAGGAGCCGCTTCTGTTGAAAATGGACAAAATTTGGCACCGCGGTTTTATCAATTACCTGCAGAAAAAGGACTAAGCACTGAAAGATAAAAATGCTGACATGGTTGCTACATTAGGAGATGATGCTCCAGCTTTATTAACAGTGCAAAACTGGGTAACTGAATTTAGGAGGGGAAGGAGAGCCTTGATGGTGACCCGAGGTCTGGACGTCCTGCAACGGCTATCACTGAGGAAAACGTTGATTGTGTTCACCACATGCTGATGGACGACAGGCAATTAACTATAGATCAAATAGCCAATGTTGTTAGCGTGTCTCGTGAGAGAGTTGAGAATATTCTGCACAATGAACTTGGTACGACGAAGGCTTCTGCTCGGTGGGTGCCACGTCTGACACCCGATCGAAACCGCACCAAGCTGCTCACATCATGAGAAAATCTAACAATGCTTGGGGCAGATCCAGCTGGTTTCCTTGAATGTTTCCTAATCCAGGATGAATGTTGGGTTCATCGCTTTGAACCAGAGACAGAGAGACAATCCATGCAGTAGAAACATCCCTCTTTATATGCTCCAAAGAAAGCCAACAGTCTATATATATATATATATATAT
>NC_068994.1:34234911-34236454 GCF_001194135.2 Octopus bimaculoides | reverse complement strand
GACTGTTGCGTTCTTGTTCCATTTTTGGGATTTATATATACACATAGCGGCGTACGTACACTTTTGCTCACCTTGTAAATAAGTATACATCTAAATTCTGTACGACTCTTTTACTCTTTCTTTTAGTCCCCTTCATACTTTCTTCTTTCTTTCCTCCTTTCTTTTCCTCGCTGCCCCTCTCTTACATTTCTTGACCTTCTCTTTCTTTAATCCCCCTACTTCCCTTCCTCATTTATCTCCATTAAGATTGAGAGAAATTGAGGGAAGGGCTTTGTTTTATCGTGCAGTGGTCAAAATAGAGTGGGTGTGGGTACGCTGTTTTGTATTTCGCTAATTCAAAGAAATGTTTAAATGATGACGTGTTTCTGTTGTACTCTAAGGGTAATTAAGAGGCCATTATATTTTCAATGGTTACTTTTAAAAAAATAGGGAGTATACAATTCACGATGAATGGGTGTATAAGTTTATAATTTTAGCATTTATCTTTTTGCTGTTTCAGTCATTGGACTGCGGCCATGCTGGGACATCATTTGAAGACTTTAGTCAAAAAAACCACTTCCAGTTTTTGTTTTTCTTTTAAAGCCTGCTATTTATTCTATCAGTCTCTTTTGCTGAACGGCTTTTGCTGAACCGATACCGGTTGTCAAGTGGTAGAGGGACAAACACAAAAACCGACACACACACATATATATTTGCTTATCGTTAGACATTTACGTATATACATATATGTGTGAGTGTGTGTGTGTGTGTGTGTGTGTGTGTGTGTCTGTGTAATGCATACATACATACATAAATGCATACACACACACATAAGCACACACATACATATAGTCAATTCAAATAAACAATAAAGAAAATGAATAATAAAATTAACGGACAACAAGACAAAAAGACGTGCACAGGGAATGTACTAGCTTGACGCTTGGGGAAAAGGGATACACACACACATACACGATGGGATTCCACGCCGTTTCCGTCTACCTAATTCACTCGCAAGAATTCGGTCGGCTCAGGGCTATAGTGGAAGATGCTACTGAAGGTGCCGCGCTGTGGAACTGACCGCGAAACTGTATGGTGGCCAAGCAAGCTTCTTATCGAAAGCTATGGTATAACGTATTTTCAATTATTAATCTGTTGCTATTAGAAGTCAATATTCAGGTTTTTATTTATTTATTTTGTTTATTACAATATCTTTGTTCTGTACTAGTTTCTAATATTCTCTTTAGAATGACCAACATTTTTGAGGTGGTGGTGGTGGTGGTGCGGGTGAGGGTGTCGATTACATTGACACGAGTACTTGACTGGTAGCTATTTTATCGATCCCGAAAAGAAGAAAGACAAAGTTGATTTCTGCGGAATTTGAACTCAAAAATTAAAAACGGACGAAAAGTCAACAAGCATTTTGTCCACCATGCTAACGATTCTGCCAGCTTACTACCCCAATAATAATAATAATAATAATAATAATAATAATAATAATAATAATAATAATAATAATAATAATAATAATAATAATAATAATAATAATAATAATAATAATAAT
>NC_068994.1:34231382-34234088 GCF_001194135.2 Octopus bimaculoides | reverse complement strand
AGAGAGAGAGAGAGAGAGAGAGAGAGAGAGAGAGAGAGAGAGAGAGAGAGAAAGAAAGAGAGAGAGAGAGAGAGAGAGTGAAAGAGAGTCAGTTTGTGCTCGCCACTACATGAGTACCTAAAATTATCACTGAAACCATGGCAGATGTTATCAATTCAGACTTGCCTGTGAGTAACGGCTAAATTTTTCCTATTCCACTTAACACATACTATCATATAACTTGGTAACGTGAAAAGCAGTTTGGGTTTGGTGCATCATTTCACGTTGCTCCAGTCCACTAGATTAACAGCCTACAACTGGCTGCAGCCTAATATTTTCTCAGTTGTGCCCCAACCCAGATGTTCTACTGACTCAAAGGTGGGAGTGCCAAGAGAGAGAGAGTCTGTTCTTACTCGTGATTGTACTGGAACCTAAAAAGATCACAGAAACCACGGTAGATCTCATAATTTCACATTCACTCGTGAGTGGCGGCTATATTTTTCCTCTTCTTCTCAACAGATATTATCTAATTATAACTTGGAAACTTTAATAACACGTATTAATTTTCTATCAAAATTCCAACTCACTCCAACTCCAAACACCATTTCCCTAAAGCTGTCATACAACATTTCTTCAGACCACAATATGCATCATTACTCACAAATCCACATTTCTGACACATCTCTTGTAACAGACTTTCGATGAACAATATAAACTCTATCAATTTATGAACAACCACCGTCTTTAAATAATTCTAATACTATTCTCCTTTTCTTTTACTTTAGATATTATTGTACTTATAACTCCTACACTACAACTAGACTCTCATATTTTACATTTTCTGAGGTCAATCAACAAGACATTTTATAAAATATTGTTTGTATTTTTTCTCCTATTTTATTCTCTCTCTTATGTCATGTAATTTGATAATTTATACAATATCGACTTTTTCTTATCATATTCACTTCCACCATAATTTAAATAATTTTTGCAGACTTTACCTTTGTACACTTAACAACGAAGACACACACAAACACATGCATGCGTACACTCAAACACGCGCGCGCTCGAACTCATATACACACACACTCACACGCACGAACACACATACACGCATAATTTTAAACCAAAAGTATGTGTGTGTGTATGCATTCTTTGGTTCCTTTATTCCTTTACTTGTTTCTGTCATTCGACCGCAGACATGCTGGAGCACCGCCTTAAAGGGTATTTTAGTCGACTCTAAATCTATTCTTTGTAAGCCTTACTCTATCGGTCTCTTATGCCGAACCGCTACGTTGCGGGGACGTAAACACACCAACGTCGGTTGTCAAGCAAAGATAGGGGACAAATACAGCCGCGCGCACACACACAAACACACACACACACACACACGCACACATACATACACACACACAAACACACACACAAACAAACACACACACACACGCACAACACATATATATATATACGATGAGCTTCTTTCAGTTTCCCCTCTACCAAATCCAGTCGTAAGGCTTAGGTCAAACCGAGGCTATACTAGAAGACACTTGCGCAAGGTGCCACGCAGTGATACTCAACTCGAAACCATGTGATTGAGAAGCAATGCTCTTACCACGCAACCAATAGTATCTTCTATTCTTTTACTTGTTTCAGGCATTTGGCTGCGGCCAAGCTGGGGCGCCGCCTTAAATGGAATTACTCGAACAAATCGAACCCAGGACTAATTTTTTAAAGCCTAGTAATTATTCTATTGCTCTCTTTTGTCGAACCGCTAGATACGAGGACGTAAACACACTAACGCCGGTAGTGAAGCGGTGGAGGGAAAAAAACACAGGTACAAACACACACACAGACACATACACCACACACACAGACACATACACCACACACACAC
The DNA here is from genome assembly GCF_001194135.2 of Octopus bimaculoides. Lineage (NCBI taxonomy): Eukaryota > Metazoa > Mollusca > Cephalopoda > Octopoda > Octopodidae > Octopus > Octopus bimaculoides. Next base: position 34,232,215 of record NC_068994.1, on the reverse strand, counting down.
ACGTACACGCACACACTCACATATATAGACACAGGAAGACCAGCATCTTCATATTTGAATGTATGTATATGTGTATTTGGTGTCTGTTCCCCACCAACACTAGACAACTGATGATGGTTTGTTTACGTCCCTGTGACTTAACGCTTGGGTAAGAGATCGATAGAATAAGTACCCGGCTTAAAAGTATGTACTGGAGTGGATTTGTCTGACTATAAATTCTTCAAAGCGGTGCCTCAGCATGGCCGCAGTCTAATTACTGAAACTAATAAAATACATATGTGCGTGTGTGTTTGTGTGTGTATATATGTATATATATATACACACACACATGTATGTATGTAGATATATGTGTATGTTTGTGTGTGTGTGCGCGCGCGCCTATCAGCATATTTATGTATATATTTCGGAAATGTGCTTGTCTGGCAAGACCGAGCGTTGAGACTAAAGAGATTATACCATAGAAGACACAAAATAAACCATTCAACAAAAAACAAATCTTTCAACATTGTTTAAATATTTAATATTCATACCGAAAGACAACGATGCGACATAGGGAAAACTGGAAAAAAAAAACAAGCAAAGGACGTGGACAAACTCACGCCTCATCAGTTATCGCTATATATAAATATATATATACATACATATATACATATATATATACATACATATATACATATATATAAGTAAATAATTATATATACGTACATATATACATGCATATATATAAATGTATATATACATACATATATATGTATAAACAAATATATATATACATACATATAAGTTCAAAAAAACAAAAACAAAAAAAAACAACAAAGTGAGGACGTGATACG
>NC_068994.1:34223488-34227173 GCF_001194135.2 Octopus bimaculoides | reverse complement strand
ACAACAACAACACCACCACCACCACCACCACCACCACCAACAACAACAACAACAACAACAACAACACCATAATCATCATCACCATCGTCTTCATCGTAGTCGTTGTCATCACCATCGGTGTCTTTTTTTTCCCTCCAACGTCTCTTCCGCTTCTCGGCCCTCAACCTTCACTGTCTTCTCGTGGTCATCACCACCAAAATCCTCCTTCTCCTCCTCCTACGCCTACCTCACATCGTCATCACCATTATCATCACCACCAAAATCATCATCACCATTTTAATCGTCATCATCATCACCATATTAATCATCTTCATCATCATCATCATCATCACCACCAAAATCCCCTTCCTCCTCCTCATCACCATTATTACGACCAATATCTTCCTCCTCCTCCTCCTCCTCATCATCATCATGGTCCTCGTCGTCGTCGTCATCATCAAATTCATCATCATTATCACCACCACCAAGATCATCATCATCATCATCATCATCATCATCGTCATCGCGATTATTGCAGTGAAGAAAACACAGTAACCATATATGGCCTCTTAAAATTGTCATATTCCAATACCCTCACCTCAAGAGGAAAGAAAAGAAAAAAAAGAAGTAGAAAACAAAATTAAAAAAAAAAAATGTAAAGAAAGTGAACCGACAAAGAATACAGCAATAAAGAAAGAAAGAAAGAAAGCATATTTTTCTAAAAGGAAATGGAAACGAAATAACAGTAACAACAACAATAGCAACAATAACAGTAACAATAAAAATTAATAATAATAATAATAATAATAATAATAATAATAATAATAATAATTATGATGATGATGATGATGATGATAACGACTATAGCGAGGAAGAGCTAAGAATGGCAATGAAATTATAACTACTACTACTACTACTACTACTACTACTACTACTACTACTACTACTACTAATAATAATAATAATAATAATAATAATAATGATAATAATAATGATAATAATAATAATAATAATAATAATAATAATAATAATAATGACAATGCTAAAAATGAATATTAAAATAAAGTTGGAATAGAAAAGCAATAAAAAATCTATAAATGAAACAATTTTCCTCTTTTTTTCTTTATTTTTATTGTTTTTATTGGAATGTTATTTCTTTTTTTTATATTCGCAAAATTCTTCAACTAAACTGAAGAAATACAAAATGTTAATGATTATGGCTATGATGATTATGGTGATGATGATGATGATGATGATAATAATGACGATGGAAGTGGTAGTGATGGTGGTGATGATGACGCTGCTGATGATGATGATGGTGATGATGATGATAATAACACTAATAATAATAATAATAATAATAATAATAATAATAATAATAATGATGATGATGATGATGATGACGATGATAATAATAATAATAATAATAATAATAATAATAATAATAATGATAATAATAATAATAATGATAATAATAATGATAGTAATAGTTTTTAATGTGCTGCAGAATATTTTCGCAAGATAAAGGGAGAGAAAACATTTAACTGAAACAGCAGCAGTAGCAGCAGTAGTAGCAACAGCAACAGCAGTGGCAGCAGCAGCGAGGACGACTGTAACAGTAAAAATGATGACAACAATAAAAACATGACTGCAATAACTACCGTCAGCAACAACAACAATTACAAGAACCACAATTATGAAACTTGATGTGGTTTTAACGGCAACAACAACGACCAGATCAACAACAACAACAACAACAACAACAATAATAGCATGAAAAACGCCAACAACTGCAGCAAAGAAAATATTCTCAACTACAACAATAGGCATGGCTATGTGGTTAAAAAGCTCGTTTTGCAACCAATGTTGATTAGGGTTCAGTCCCACTGTGCGGCACCTTGGGCGGGTGTTTTCTACTCTAGCCTCGGCCTGACAAATGCCCCGAGAGAGAATTTGATAGATAGACACTGTGTGAAAGTCATTCGTGTGTGCGTGCGTGTGTGTGTGTGTATTCTTATCCAAGATGGTTCTCATCCAAGATGGAGATGAGTACCAACGTGCCAATGTGGAAGGCTTGATAATTGCTGAGAATTCTCGGCATGAAACCAATAGTAGCCTTGTTAACCCACAGATAAAAAATATTTATCCATCAATGTGGTGTTGAGCACTCATTCTTGCTGTTCGATATTAGCATATATGTATATGTGTATGTGTGTGTGAGTGTGTGTCTGTGTGTGTGAGTGTGTGTCTGTGTGTGTGACTGTCTATCTGTGCGTGTGTATGTGTGTACATTGTGCATGTAATTATAACTGTGTGTGTGTGTGTGTGTATGTCTTATGTTTGTCTCCCAACCATTGCAACTGGTGTTCGTTGATATACGAACTCGTAACTTTGCGGTTCGGCAAAACGCACCAATGAGGATAACTACCAAAGTTAGAAACGAGCACTGGTGTCTATTTTAAAAACCAAAATCTTTCAAGGCGGTGCTCCAGCATGGCAGTAGTCCAATGAAAGAAACAGGCAAACGATAAAAGGTAGCCACTGCAACAGCTGTTTTTATTTGTGGAATAACAACGACAGCAACAACATTTATCTAAAACAGAATTTTTTCAGAGACCCCTAAATTACTATTATAGATTTCCAATATACTATTTTGTTATGTGGAACTCCAAAAATCTTATATAGACCCTAAGGGCCATATGGACCCAGGATGAGAACCACTGACCTAGTATGATGGTGGTGGCGTCACTGCTATTGCTACTGCTACGGCTGTTGCTGCACACTGATATCTTAACCATTTAACATTTAAACTGGCCATATTCGGTCTAAATATGCTACCTCAGTGGTTCCCAAACTTTTTAGAGACGCGACCCACTATTTATGACACCAGTTTATGGCGACCCACTTAACTCTACTGGGTAAAAAAATTAATGAAAGAAACAAATTTATTTCAGATTACATTTTCATTGAGGCCTGTGAGAAGGATGAGCCTGTTTCTTGCTACGCTCAATAATAGAATTTAAAAAGCCTAATGCTTGATAAAACAACCAGTCTGGTATTGAAAACATGAGTCTTGAACTATCTCGATAGACAGCAGTTAATCAAAGCTAATGCTATTCTAAAAATATACAATCCCATCATCAAAATTTCGAAGCTACAGAATAAAGCACGATTAATTAAAAGCAATTTGATTGAAAAGCATTACATTTGACAGAATAATCTGAATATTAAAGGGTTAAACCGTTTTCAGAGAAGGCGCACTCGATGAGTGATAGACATCACTCACAGACACACTCCAACCTCTCTTCCGCAGACAGGTTATTTTTGCTGAAATATGCTAATGACCTCTGCTTGTTTGTCTAATTAATCCTGTGTCTGTTACTTTCAAGTACACCCGACCCAAACCTCTCTCCGCTTCTCTTTACCCATGTTGTGTTCACTCGCCACCTAAGCCACAACTTTGCAATCACGTGATTTGGGGTTCATTCCCATCTTGGGCAAGTGTCTTCCCATATATCCCTTGTGTGTGAATTTGGCAAACCGCGTGGGTGCCAATCATATGTGTGTGTATGCGTGCATCTTTTTGTTTGTATTTGTCCTCACCACCACCACCACCACTACGACGACGACGACGACCACCACCACCACCACCACGACCACCAAGAAAACCACCACGACCACCACCTCCACCACCACCACCTCCACC
>NC_068994.1:34219602-34220321 GCF_001194135.2 Octopus bimaculoides | reverse complement strand
GGGGGGGGGGACAAACACAGACACGCAAACATATACACACACATACATATATATATATACATATATACGACAGGCTTCTTTCAGTTTCCGTCTACCAAATCCACTCACAAGGCTTATGGTCGGCCCGAGGCTATAATAGAAGACACTTGCCCAAGGTGCCACGCAGTGGGACTGAACCCGGAACCATGTGGTTGGTAAGCAAGCTACTTACCACACAGCCACTCCTGCGCCTATGTATCACATATTAAGTTATGCATGTCGTTAACTCACTTCGACTCGTTTTCCTTATCCACACAGTATTCCGGTACGGTATGATACTAATAAACAAAACAATAAATGAAAGAAAAGTAAATAAATAAATAAATAAATAATTAAGTAAATAAATAAATAAATAAGGGGAAAAAAAGCCTGTCGCCTCGAGCCGACTAAAATGGTGTGTGAACGGAACCCACAACCGTTGTTGACTCTGTACAAGTTATCATTTGTAAATCAGACATGGCTGACATTAAACAATAGTATTAAATTGGTAAAGTCGCGCAGGAAAGCGAAAGTAAAAGCGATAGCAAGCCAGCGAATGAACGAATGAGTGAACGCGCTACTGATAAGAGATAACTGAATAGATGTTTGATTAGGCATTATATATATATATATATATATATATATATGTGTGTGTGTGTGTGTGTGTGTGTGTGTGTGTGTGTGTGTGTGTGTGTGTGTGT
>NC_068994.1:34218013-34218562 GCF_001194135.2 Octopus bimaculoides | reverse complement strand
TGTGTGTGTGTGTGTGTGTGTGTGTGTGTGTGTGTGTGTGTGTGTGTGTGTGTGTGTGTGTGTGTAAGAATATCGTTCGCTTTAAATGCAATTTGCAAGCACACGTAGCTCCGAAACTTTGAATTACAAACAATTTCGTTTCGTTACATATTCTCTTTCTTTTCAAACTCTACACAAAAGTGTTCACATATGAGACATATGTTGAAACGTGAGCGATCGTCTGCAGATTTACTTCTGTTAGAGAATATATACAAATAATGTTGTCTTCATTTACTTGTATTTGTTTTGCCTACACTGCTTAAAATATATGTTACTTTGCAGATACACCACCACCACCACCACCACTACTACTACTACTACTACTACTACTACTACTACTACTACTACTACTACTACTGCTACTGCTGCTGCTGCTGCTGCTGCTGCTGGTACTACTACTACTAGAACTTGTTATATGTTGTAGGATAGACAAACGGTGTTGTCGAAATTTATCTGTTGTTGTCTTGATCTTAATATATAAAATAGTTTATCATATAATATAAATTGAAT
>NC_068994.1:34215595-34217035 GCF_001194135.2 Octopus bimaculoides | reverse complement strand
TTAATGTACAATATAAAGCAAAACAAAAAGACAACAAAGGAGGGATAATGATCAACTAATGCTATATTAGCTTAATACTTAAAAGGAAGGCAAAAAGTCTTAACGTTTCAAATTTTGGTCCTTCTTCAAAAGTAAGAGACAAACATAGGCGGAAGTAAGGAAGATGGCAAACCGGTGGGCAAAAAGAATAGAAAGAGGTGAAGAGTTAGGATCCTGGTGCGAATGTGGTTCTATGGGAGGAGTTAAGAATAGAAGAGAGAGAGAGAGAGAGAGAGAGAGAGAGAGAGAGAGCGGAATTTTATGTGCAAATAAAAGAGTGCATCATGTTTAGAGATACGGGTATGGTGTGAAAGGTGTGTCCTTTTTTAGGTATTTTTGTCTGTATAAATGTGATAAGTGCAGGTATGTGTGTGTGTGTGTTATCATTAAATGGGTGCGGGCGTGTATGTGAGGAAGGGGTGGACGTTAGAAGGTGGGGAGCGAGTGTTAAAGGCGAAGGTAAGGGAAATGTGGAGGGTGTGACAAAAGCGAGTGCACGGGTATAGGTGTTAGATGTTGCTAGATGGAAGAAAGGTATGAACAAAGGAAGCGAAAACGAGAGAAATGTTATGAATGCGAGAGGAGAGAAAGTTATAAAGGTGACTGAAAGGCCAAGCCTCGAATACGGGACCGATCTAAGTTATAAAATTTATCAGGTGTGGCTGTGTGGTAAGTAGCTTACTTACCAACCACATGGTTCCGGGTTCAGTCCCACTGCGTGGCATCTTGGGCAAGTGTCTTCTACTATAGTCTCGGGCCGACCAAAACCTTGTGAGTGGATTTGGTAGACGGAAACGGAAAGAAGCCCGTCGTATATATGTATATATATATGTGTGTGTGTGTGCATGTTTGTGTGTCTGTGTTTGTCCCCCTGGCATTACTTGACAACCGATGCTGGTGTGTTTATGTCCCCGTAATTTAGCCGGTTCGCAAAAGAGACCGATAGAATAAGTACTAGGCTTACAAAGAATAAGTCCCACGGTCGATTTGCTCGACTACAGGTAGTGCTCTAGCATGGCTGCGGTCAAATGACTGAAACAAGTAAAAGAGCAAATGATAAAAAAGTGTCTGTCGATATTATGTAAATAGAGGAATTTATCTGTAAAAAAACTTTTTGCTTTCCTATTTCTATAGATATAGGCGCATGTAGGTGCACTTACGCGAATACTATGGACATTTTTACTCCCTTACCTTTACTCCCTCCCCTTACTTAGCGGTCATTCTAATATCTCTTTTGTCTTAATAACGGTCAACCACACAGTAATTTCCCTTTGTTTAACGGTCATTTTCATAGGAATTTTTAATGGCCAGATAACTGAAGAGATGGCGGCGTGGGTTTCCGCCTCTGCATCCGAAACTCGGAGTTTTATCATGGCTACCGAATAATTGTCACATTTTTTT
>NC_068994.1:34212813-34214930 GCF_001194135.2 Octopus bimaculoides | reverse complement strand
CACACACACACACACACACACACACACACACACACACACACACACACACGCACACTCACACATACACACACAAATTCAATACACAATTACAAAAGTGCTACTGATAGTTTCATTCTTAACGATACTTTAAATTGTGAGGTTTGTAAAACGTACCGTGTATCTCTATAAACAGGCAACGTTAGATGTATTCAAAAACCAAGATACTGGACTGGGAGGAAATTAGAAATAAATAAAAAGCTAACAGACGCGAAGAAGGTTGATGCAAAAAGTGGAACGAGAAATAAGAAAACAAAGATCTTCCACCCCTTTTTCTGTAGAAATCATAATTAATCTAGCTGGTGTAGAATAATATAATAGAAAGGATGCCGAAATCTGTGAGACAGCTATCAAATCCGGAGCGAGTTGTGTCCTCCAATTCGACAAAAGAAAACTGCTTATGTGGTTGCACCTGCTAAAAATTTCGGATCTAGAACTAAGCAGCGTGGTGGAATTCTTGAATCTAATAAAAATATGTGATTTTTTGAGTTACGCATTAAGCTGCATTTCTTAGAGCCATTATCATATGGCTTGGATTTCTCCACAATTCTCCACTTTTTATGTGTTCTCCAATATATATAGAAAGAAAGAAAGCTAGCTATAACTTAAGTGAGGTTGCAGTAATCTACTCGTCAGGAAATCCGTGTCAACCGGGTAGCTCTCTGAATGTATTACATCACTTTGCAATTCAGTACATCTTGGACTGGTAGCTGCGTCCGTAAGAGGAGCTTATTGTAACAGCCGCATGATTCTCTGAATCTATATCTTATACTGCTTATTTACACATACACACACAAATATACACACAACTTATCATATAATGTATAATATTATTATATATATATATATAGGCGCAGGTGTGACGATGTGGTAAGAAATTTACTTCGCAACCACATTGGTTCCAAGTTCAATCCGTGTGGTGCCTTGTATCCGCTCTTATAGCCACGAACCAAACAAAGTCTTGTGAGTGGATTTGGTAAACGGAAACTGAAAGAAGCTCGTCGTATATATATATATATATATATATATATATATATATATATACATACATACACACACACACACACACACACACACACATTTATATGTATGTATGTATGTATGTATTAACATGTACATCAATGTGTGTGAGTCTTTGTGTCTGTGTTTATATTCACCATCGTACGACTACTGGTGTTGGTGTGTTTACGTCCCCGTAAATTAGCGTTTCAGTAAAAGAGAATGATAGAATAAGTACCAGGCATAGGAAAAATATAAGTAGTGGGGTCGAGTCATTCGACTAAAAATTCTTCAAGGTGGTGTCCCAGCATGGCCGCAGTCTAATGACTGAAACAAAGAAAAGATAGAGTTAAGCGTCATTCGCTTGCGAGTACGACCCGGGAATATGAACTATGCTTTTGCTAACTGTTTCATGTGCCTATGTAACCACGGCCAGAGGTTGATATATCAACACCAAACTCGGCCCTTCATCCTTGAACTCCCAACGCAGTGGTTCCCAAAGTGGGCGTTACAGCACACCCCTGCGGGAGCGATGGAAAGATCTAGGTAGGGTGGCGTTGAAGAAATATGGGGCGTGAGAATGGGGCGGCCAAGGGAGGGCGATCGATGTAAAAGCAACAAAATAATCGGTTAATTAGGTTGAGTTCAATTTGTGAAATACTGGTGCTTTGAATTTCCTGCAGAAAATGGTTTACGCTTGTGGTGGTGAGCAGGATAGAAGGGAATGGCAGTCCACAAAATGTATGAGAAATACTGCTCTAACAGCACCGGGGTGACACCCATTTATAGACGTCCAGACTGCAGCAACGTAACATTTTAAAATCTATTTTTAAGTGTGATTTCAAGGATTCGAGTTCACTTACAATGGTTTTGCTCAGTAAATTAAGTGTATTGTCATATTCTACTGTATTTCATTTATTTCTTTTATTTCTGATGTAGGATGTATATAAACAGCAACACTCATAAGTCTCTTTGCGGCCAGTTGATGAAAGCATTATGAGAATATCATTGACATCTATGTATAGATGACTACCAGAAACGCAATATGTCCGGTGAGAATTGCATGCATAGATATATATATA
>NC_068994.1:34210376-34212585 GCF_001194135.2 Octopus bimaculoides | reverse complement strand
TATATATATATCCTATTATACGCATATATATATATATATATATATATATATATAAATATATACTATTATACATATATATATATATATATGTATGTATATATATATACTTATATATATATATCCTATTATACGTATATATATATATATATATATATTATTATACGTATGCATATATATGTACTTTTATGTATGTATATATATATATATATATATATATATGTATATATATATATATACTTATGCACATATATATATATACTTATATATATGTAGGCATCTGTTATGCACATGTATGAATGTGTTTGTGAGTACCTTTCATTTGCTATTATTAATATTACTTATCCTCCACATATAGTTACATACATAAACATACACACACACACATACACACGTGCCTATGAATGCATGCATGTACACGCAGGCACACACACATACATACACATACACACACAAATACATATGTTCATAGATAATTCCGTACATGCACACATATAGTATAATGGCTGAAGTAGAATAGAATGTAGCATGTACGTGTGAACGTACGTGTGAATGTACGTTCGCGATCGTGTGTGTGTGTGTGTTGAGTGTATGTGTATGTGTGGATGTGTGTGTGTGTGTGTGTGTGTGTGTGTGTGTGTGTGTGTCTAAAAGGGTTATAACAAGATGAGAAGAGTGCTTAGCAGAATTTTGTCCTTGTAAGCTTCAGCAGACATTTGGAAGTGTGGCGTCAGCAGTACCGTGGTGGTAGTGATAGCAGCGTTGCAGTTGCTGGCATTGTTCTTGTTGTAGTTGCTGTTGTTTTTGTTAATGTGGTTGTGTCTGGTGTTGTTGTTGTTGTTAGTGGTCTTTGTTAGGTGGAAGTGTGGTCTGCCGAGAGTGATGTATTTCGAGAGAACTCACACACACACACACACAAACACATATCACACGCACATACACACATACGTACATACACACATACGTACACACACACATACGTACACACACACATACACACACACACACACACACACACAGATACACACACACACACACACACACACACATGTAGCTGTTCTTCTGTAAGGACTAATCATCTTGGGAATATTTGTAAAAGTATGAAATAGATGCAACACTGAACAAAAGCCACTTCATTCAGTTGGAAACCATTTCCAGAAACAAGAATTTCTAATGAATTTTCCCACCCCCCACTCATAACTCCTCTTTTCCTCAATGTTTCGATCTCTCTCTTTCTCTCAGTCTGTCAGTCACTCACTCTCTATCTCTCTCTCTCTCTCTCTCTCTCTCTCTCTCATTCTCGTTATATTTCTTTGTCTTTAACTAACAATTGTTAATTCAATTTCTGCCCCTCTACCTATATCTCTTACTCCCACAACTACCGCTTTGTCTATCAATATTCCATTGTCTATCTATCTATCTATCTATCTATCTATCTATCTATCTATCTATCTATCTATCTATCTCTTGATATACCTATCTATGATATATCTATCTCTCGATATATCTATCACTCGATATATCTATCTATCGGTCTGTCTGTCTGTCTGTCTGTCTGTCTGTCTGTCTGTCTGTCTATCTGTCTGCCTGTCTGTCTGTCTGTCTGTCTGTCTGTCTGTCTGTCTGTCTCTCTCTGTTATTCTATCGCCTTTTCTCCTTCTTATTTTCCTTTGTTATCGTGTTTCTCATTCTATCACTCATCTTTGTTTCGCCAAATTTTAGTCCGTGTGTGTGTGTATGTGTGTGTGCGTGCGTATGTGTGTGTGTGCGCGCGTGTGGGTCTCTGTGTGTCCGCGTGAGAATAACTGTTTGCATTTGTGAACATGGTTATACATACATACAGGCATACATACATACATACATACATACATGCAAACATACATACATACATACATAAATACATACATACAGACATACATACATGCAAACATACATACATACATACCTAAATACATACATACATACATAAAAACATACATACATACATACATACATACATACATACAAACATACATACAAACATACATACATAAATACATACATACATTCATACATGCATACATATATAGATACAAACATACATACACGTACACATACATACCTACCTACCTACCTACATACATACATACATACTACATACATACGTACGTACACACATACACATGTACGTACACATATCAACGTAGGAGTGTGAATATTGAGGGTCACTCTG
>NC_068994.1:34202345-34209818 GCF_001194135.2 Octopus bimaculoides | reverse complement strand
CATCACCATCATCATCATCATCATCATCACAATCATCACCACCATCATCATCATCATCATCATCATCATCATCATCATCATCACAATCATCACCACCATCATCATCATCATCATCATCACAATCATCACCATCATCATCATCATCATCATCATCATCATCATCATCATCATCATCATCATCATCTTAATTGTTTTCATCAATATCATCAGAATCCTCGTCATACTCCTCATTCTAATAATAATAGTAATAATAATAATGATGATGATGATGATGATGATTATGGTGATAAGGATAGTGATGATGATGATGATGATGATGATGATAATCATAGTAATGATGGTGATGATGGTAATGAATGTAATAGCTTTAAATTTTAAAGCTATCATCATCACGATAAAAAAAAAAAGTAATAATATTAATTCTAATTTTGGAACAAGGCCAGCATGTTTGGGGCAGGGGCGGGGTCGATTCTATTGGCCCCCAGAGCTCAAAGGGTAATTATTTTATCGAGCCCGAAAGGATGAAAACAAAGTCAACGTCGGGGAAATTTGAACTTAGAACACGAAGACGGACGAAATGCCGCTATGCATTTTGTCCGGCGTGCTAACGATATTATTATTACTATTTTACTCGTTTCAGTCATTTGACTGTGGCCATGCTGGAGCACCGCCTTTAGTCGAGCAAATCGACCCCCCAGGACTTATACTTTGTAAGCCTAGTACTTATTCTATCGGTCTCTTTTTGCCGAACCCGCTACCCACATAAATTCTCTCAAGAGTAAGACCGAACCTGAGGCAAACCAAAACAATAATGATGATGCTGATGAAAACTAATGATGATTATCAATATTATGGGCGCAATCATTATTATCAAGATGACAACGATGACGACGATGACAAGGACCCCACTCAATCCTCCTCCTCCTCATCATCATCATCATTACCATCATCACTATCATCGCTATTAGTTCTTCACCATGAAAGGCTCAATCTGATTACTGTACCAGCTAGGAATAACAGATCACAGCCTACCGCCTTAAAAATAAGACAGAGGACACATTCGATGATGTACTCCAAGAAGTACTTTGTCTGAAAAATAGTAGGATAGTCTTGGATGGATCGACATAAATAAACACACTTCGGAGATTTTTTTTTTCTTCTATAGCCACTAGTCCTGAAATTTTGTGGGGAGGGGCTAGTCGATTACAACCAGTCCATAGCTCGACTGGTACTTATTCTATCGGCCTCTAAAGGATTAAAAGCAAAGCTTGATCTCGGAGAGATTTGAACTCAGAATGTAAAATGCTGGAAAACGAAGAAAAAAAAAGAAAAAAAGGAAAAGGCTGCTAAGCATATTGCCCAGCATGCTAACAATGCTGCCATCCCACCTCCTTCATTTTAGTAGATAATAAATAAGCCAAATCGATTGAAATTGTCTCAGACTATGGTTTCATATGCTGCTACGATCCTCAGTGGAGCGAATAGGAAATGTTAATGGTGTCACTGGTATTTATAGTGGTTTGCAACTTCGTGCACGGATTATCTTTTTTTTTTCTGTAAAACCGATGAGACGAAGTTACGACTAACTGCAAAATAAATAATCGAAAAGTGTACTTAAAAATTCTCTGATAGAACATAACTGTTAATAATTAACATTTCAAAGTGCTCTATTTTAGCTATAATGTCTGAAGCAACTTTAATACATAGTTGATTTAGTATCTGCTAATACATATTGTGTAGTTCTGCAGTATATTTTATATATATAACTGCGTAGCTATTTGAAGCGGTCTATTGTTTACTATATTATTGCAGTATACAGTGCCTTGTGACAAAATCATTTATATACCAGAATGATACAGTATTGTAAGATGTATGTGTGTGACTGCGTACGTGTGCGTGCACGCGTGTTTTCATGCATACATATATATTTATATATATATACATATAGAGGTATGTATATCTAACTCTTTCTTTCTTTCTTTCTTCGTTCATCTATCTATTTATCTGTCTGTCTGTCTCTCATCTTCGAAACGCCTAGTTTAGAATTGAGGTAGCTGATGAAGGAAAAGTTCCATAAGTGGCTCGTCTGTTTTCCTGTGTTCATTCTGCTGTCCGTAAAAGAAGTCCGTTTTTTGTGTGCGTTGTTTATGGTCCCGTTCCTTTTTTGACGTCCTGTACCCAGATATGCATCTATATATACATGTAGATGTAGGTATGTACATATATGTATGTATACATGCATATGCTCATATATCATTTGTATTATATATATATATATATATATATATATACAGAGACAGAGAGAGAAAGAGGTGCTTCGCCTTAATTTATCTTTGATGAATGTAAAGTTGACGGCGTCCAATGATCAATGAAGTGTTTCGACCTTGAACCATAACATCCTCCTCGTGCGCAGGGTTAGATCTGGCAACCAAATCATTGTCCATCTTCAGTTACCGGCTTCCATCTTATCTTCCCTTCCTTCCTTCCAAACCATAAGGAATCATTTCTGCTGCCTTCCCCATCCGGCATTCTGCAATCTTTCTCACCTTTGCTGATATTGCAATGACTATGAGTGAACAGGAGATCCTCAATAGCCAACCTAATTTGAGATTAGTCATGTCTGTTAACTTTCCTTCTTGCAATTTTGCATAAAACCCTCCTATTTGAATGGAATTTCTTCCATTGAAATCTTCAACGGCAATCTACTACCCAAAGCAGTATAACTTTGAATCAAGATGCACTTCTTCGTCTCCTCAGAGCAGAGAATCAAATCTGCCTACCTCAGGGTTGTCAATATCTGAGAAAAGCTAACCTTCATCCTAACCGCATATCCCTTGACGGATTCATTTGCAGTGGATTGTTTTCCTTGCAGCTGATGGTTTATATTTCTTCCTGACAGATGGTGTTAGTTTTCCTTATGTTCCACGCTTCGTCTGTGTTTCCTGTTCTGTGTTTTGACGAATCTCATTAGCAACTTATGATGCTGCCATCTGCATCTTCCTTATGTGAGTGCTATTTTACACACCGTCATTGTGGTCTGTAAGATGCCTCTCTCTCAACAAAATCTATACTGGTGGTCTTCCGTCTCACTCTATCTGTGCCTGCAAAGAGATGTAGCAAAGTTCGAGACTCTGTGTCTTCTCACCCTATCTATGCATGGAAAGAGATGTAGGAAAATTCGAGATTCTCTCCTGGAGAGGTCTATTTGGTCCTGCGACTAATCACTAACACAAATCCACTGCAACCGTTTGAAAGTTTGTTAATAACCATTTCTTAAAAGCTTCGTTTTCTCCCTTTTCTTTTTGCCCCTGTCCTTCTTTATTCCCTTTTTTCTTTTGAACGCAGGGGTTTATAGGCTTTTTGCATTCAGATATATTGACATTAACCTCATAATATCGATCTTTATTCGATCGTCTTTAATCATTTTCAGTTTCCATTCTCATTGTTTTAATGTTCATATTGTTAAGGCCCATTGTGGGATGGAATCGCTTTTGGTATGATATTTCCATACACCACAATTAAGACGACGAAACGGCGGAGTCATTAAAGTGTTGAATACAATGTCTAGCCGTTTTGGTTCCGACATTCTACACTCTGCGTTTAAATTCTGCAGAAGTCAATTTTGTCTATTATCTTTTCAGGGCCGATAAAAAAAACAGTACCAATCTCGGGAAGTATGTTGGTGAAACTATTATAGAGTCGGGTAAGATGCTTCGTGGAATCTGTTCCAGCTCAAAGCTTCTGACAACAACGCCTGCTATTACAGTAACGCCAAGTTGTATCGGCCAAAGACTTCAATAAACGGTAATGGTGTGGAAAAATACTTGCATAAAACATTCTTACTCATATCTGCACATACGTAGGCGTAGGAGTGGCTGTGTGGTAAGTAGCTTGCTTACCAACCACATGGTTCCGGGTTCAGTCCCACTGCGTGGCATCTTGGGCAAGTGTCTTTTACTATAGTCTCGGGCCGACCAAAGCCTTGTGAGTGGATTTGGTAGACGGAAACTGAAAGAAGCCCGTCGTATATATGTGTATATGTATGTATGTATGTGTGTGTATATGTTTGCGTGTCTATGTTTGTCCCCTCCCTCCAACATCGCTTGGCAACCGATGCAGGTATGTTTACGTCCCCGTAACTTAGCGGTTCGGCAAAAGAGACCGATAGAATAAGTACTAGGCTTTCAAAGAATAAGTCCTGTGGTCGATTTTCTCAACTAAAGGTGGTGCTCCAACATGGCCACAGTCAAATGACTGAAACAAGTAAAAGAGTAAAAGAGTATACATGCACAGACACATAGTCAGCACAGGCTCTTTAAATCTAGTAATGTGTGTGTGTGTGTGTGTGTGTGTGTGTGTGTGTGTGTGTGTGTGTGTAATGTATAGACCCTGCAGAAAGAATTATATATAGACCCTTCATACAGAATAATATATAGATCTTGTTATATTTCGAGACGGTCATCTTTTCATTTTTCATTTCTTTTTGCCAGATAACCACACGCTCTATATACTCGTTCTTCACTTCAGCTTTATTATTATTATTGTTCTTTTAGTGTCCTTTGCCTAAAATAAGAATAATGATAAAGCTGAGCGAGTAAATAGTGCGTGTGGTTGGCAAAAAAACAAAAAAACAAAATGACCGTCCCGAAATATAACAATATCTGTTTCAACACACGATTTCACATCAGGAATCTTGCAAAACAAATACATAAACGTAATATATAGACAATTCATATACAGTAATATATAGACTCTTCAACATATACATTATATAGACACTTCATATACGATAATATATACATGTAGTCCCTTTGTATGCACTAATTCCATTTTTATCTAATAATTATCACTTTCACTATACCGATTGAGCGAACAGAAAAAGTTTATATTTAAAACTATCTTTTGAGAATAGAAAAATGAAGGGCTCCAAAATGGGGCGGTGAATGATAACAATAATATGGTAGATTTTGCAAAAAATAAAAAAATATTGTAGACGCGCATGGCTTAGTGGCTAGGGTGTTGGACTCGGGATCGTAAGATTGTGTTTTCGAAACCTGGACCGGGCGATGCGTTGTGTTCTTGAGCAAAACGCTTCATTTCACCCTGTTCCGATCCACTCTGTTGCTAAAAATGCGTAATTCTGCGACGGACCAGAGAAACCAGAAAACCGGGAAACCAGGAAACCGGCCTTATGCACCTTACGAAATAATGCGAATTGACCAAATAAAAAAAATGTAAAAAAATGAAAACTGAAATTAACGAACGGCAATCAAGCGATTACTGATGTCCTGAGGTGAAAATCAGTCCATATGTCCTTAAATTCCACTTAAAACAAAATTAAAAAGAAAAAGGAAATGAATCCTACAGAAACTGGTATTTGACAAGCGTTTAAACAGTTGCAAGGGAACTGTATCTATGACCAGATCGCATATGTGAAACGAAAAAGTTAACACTACGTGAAATATGATGGCAAGGTAGAAGGACGGTTGTGCAAGGTGCCAAGCAGCGGGACTGAACCCGGAACCACACGGTTGAGAATAAATCTTTAACGATACGCCAACGCCTGTGCCTAACATATATATTCTTTTATTCTTTTATACCTGTTTCAGTCATTTGACTGCGGCCATGCCGGAGCACCGCTTTAAAAGGTTTTTTTAGTCGAAGAAATCGACTCCAGGACTTATTCTTTGTAAGTCGAGTACTTATTCTATTCGTCTCTTTTACCGAACCTCGTTTGTCTGCTGATGATGAAGTGGGGAGGACAAACACAAAAACAAAGACACACACACACACACATAAATAAAAACATGAATACATACATACATACATACATACATATTGCTCGAAATAAAGAGTAGAAAAACAGCCGACAACTAATGAAGGGTCGTTCTTTATGTTGCTTGTTTGTTCTCCATTTGTTTCTATCGTTATTCGCAAAAACAATGTTCGTATTCCATGTTTTCGTATTTCTTATTTCCTGTTGTTTTCGTATTTCATTTTGTTTATGTTCTATGACGTCCTGTACCCATATATGCATATATGTATACATATATGTATACATATATAAGTATGTGCATATACGTATGTATATATGCATATATCATTTATATTATTATATGATTGAACACCAAGCATCCATTTCCAAGAAAGTTTTATCTATCTATCTATCTATCTATCTATCTATCTAACTATCTCTCTCTCTCTCTCTTTCTCTCTCTCTCTCTCTCTCTCTCTCTCTCTCTCTCTATATATATATATATATATATATATATATATATATAAACACATACACACATACATATATATACACACACATATACGACGGGGTTCTTTCAGTTACCGTCTACCAAACCCATTTACAAGGCTTTGGGTGTCTTTTTACTATAGTCCGGGGCCATAGTAGAAGACTGAACCCAGAACCATCTGGTTAGGAAGCAAGTTTCTTATTTCTTTATTACCCACAAGGGGCTAAACATAGAGGAGACAAACAAGGACAGACAAAGGGAGTAAATCGATTACATCGACCCCAGTGCGTAACTGGTACTTAATTTATCGACCCCGAAAGGATGAAAGGCAAAGTCGACCTCGGCGGAATTTGAACTCAGAACGTAGCGGCAGACGAAATACCGTTAAACATTTCGCCCGGCGTGCTAACGTTTCTACCAGCTCGCCACCAACAAGCTTCTTACCACACAACCACGCCTGCGCCTATATATGTATATATATAATATGATATGTGTGATTGTTCTAGAGGTACTTCATAAAAACAAGAAATAAAAAAGTGATGAGCATGGCTAACTGGCTGACTGGCTAGCATGCATTTGGTCTTAAGTCTTCCTAATCAGGACAGACCATTTTTCTTAACAATAACCTTTCCTCTTTGTATCACCACCTTCGTCTACACCTACGCTTATTATTATCTAGCACCCATTATGGCAGACATAATGTTCAATCTTATAATCACAACCATCACCACCACCAATACTGCCCTCACCAGCAACGCCACCGCCACCACTAGCACCCCATCATCATCAGCGGCAGCAGCAAACATCTAATTGCATCTTTATCCTCATCTATCTGTCTCGTACGGCGAAATTCAGCTGCTTCATACAGTCAGACTCAGCTACTACCACACCACACCACACGCCACAAACCGTTCTCATTCCACCACATATTGCCCCAACTTAATGATTATGTTTCCTGTCTGTTGTAGATACTTTGTAAGAGACAAATATATCTGAACGTATGTATGTATGTATGTATGTATGTATGTATGTATGTATGTATGTGTGTATTTATGTATGTATGTATGTATGTATGTGTGTATGTTCTTATGCATATATGCAGGTATGTATATGCACGTCTGCATATGTATCTATAAATACTTAAGTTTCTATATATATGTTTGTGTGTGCGTGTGCATATATATTTATTTTCAAATATCTATATACCTATATATATATATATATATAT
>NC_068994.1:34199285-34199780 GCF_001194135.2 Octopus bimaculoides | reverse complement strand
GATTAAAGTACTAGTGAGGATATATAAACCTCAGAGGGATAGAAATACCCAAGATTAGTCTGGTTGAATACCTATTAATATAGGCACACACATACATATATTATCATTATTATTATTGTTCAGTAGTTTTATTTTTATAACGTGCTTTCACTTCACTACCGAGCGCAGCTCTGTGTGCCTTGGCAATGTGCTGTGGTCTGCTGTGATGCTCTTATGGTTACTATATTGAAAGTGTTTTTGCGTAGGATGTGTGCAGTGCCCAGTAGTGCAATTTTCTGTATGTTATATATATTTGTAAGTCCTGGTGTTTTTGTTACGTATTTGTCTGAATATTTTTTTATTATACCTAAGGCACCTACTATGATAGGAATTGTTTCTGTTTTTAGATTCCACATTCGAGTTACCTCTATTTCCAGGTCTTTGTATTTTGAAAGTTTTTCCATTTCTTTTAGGGAAACGTTGTCATCTGCTGGTATTGATACATCAATTAGAAAG
>NC_068994.1:34194183-34197933 GCF_001194135.2 Octopus bimaculoides | reverse complement strand
ACACACACACACACACACACACACACACACACACACACACACACACACACACACACACACACATATACGATCACAATGAGGATATTCAAAACTCTTATAGGGATATTTATCCAAGATACACTAGTTTAATATATCAAATTTTGAAGAGATAATCCTTCAATGAATATATAATATAGAATATCCTAAGATATCAGAAATTTATATTGAGCTAGAAAACAGAGAGATCTAATGGATACAAATTAGTTTATTAATTAATCAGCATATTAACTAACAATTGTTTCATTTCTCAAGATTAAAATTACAAAACATATATAAAAATATACTTTTGCATTAAATACCTTGTAAGGAAAATCGTCAGGGTCTTCAGAGAACAATAAGGATTACATTAGGATACTTTCGGAATATACAAAATATATAAACACGTTTACTATTCGTGTATGTGTGTATGTATGTATGTATGTATGTATGTATGTATCGTTGCCATTATGTTAAACTGTCGTATGTCTAAATTTGCCCAAATGCGTTTTTTTTTTTCAATATTTATTTTTGCTTGCAATAATCGGTTCTTTTGGTTAAACTCTCGTATCTCTAGCTGTTTAAGATGTCAAGATATTAAAAACTGTCTAAGTGTAGTGCAACAGTTTTGCTATAGAATGGTGAAATTTTTTTTTCGTTTTCTGAAAAAGCAACGTTTTAGACTTACGACACTTTTGCATAATAGCAACGTTATATATAATGTTCAAAACGTAAATCCACAAACGAGATGCGTTAAAAAAATATCCGACTTCACCTTTTTCCATCAAAAATAATGCCGAGTGACAAAATCCTTTGAGTGGGAGGTAACACCACCCTTCCTGCGCATGTGTCAAAATTTTCGTGCTGGTAGGCCGCATCTGTCTCCCACTGTTACGCCTAGAGTATAGGCGTGTAGTGCACGCTTGTCGGATTTTCCTTTTCACCGAACGCATCGTGCAGAGTTATTGCATCAAGTTTTGTTAAAAGCTTGGTGATGGTCAAGCTCAAACTATCCAGAAGATTCGGTAGCCTTTTGGCGATGATTCCATGAGCAAAACTCAGATCAAGAAGTGGTACAACTGCTTCAAATATAGCCGCACCTTAGTGGAGAGCGAGTCACGCTCAGGCAGGCTCCCACTAACCGAAACGAGGAACCGACTGAGAAGATTCGGTGAATTGTCATGGAAGACTGTTGAGTAACAATCCAAGAAATTGCACACGAAGTGGGAATAAACACAGCATCAGCGCATTCCATTTTAACGGAGGGTTTATGTACGTGGTGTCGGCGAAATTTGTCCCCCAAGGTGCTGGTGAAACAGCAGAAGAAACTCCGCATGGAAATCGCTCAGGACATACTGGACGGTGCAATCCACGACCCAGACTTTATGAACAGCATCATCACTGGTGATGAGACATGGGTTTACGGTTTCTGCTCAATACGTATTTATAGATGTATACGCAGCAGGTTTCTATCAGTTTCCATCGCCAAAATCTGCTCAAAAGGCTTTGGTCAGATGAGAGCTACAGTAGAAGACACTCGCCCAGTGGGACTGAGCCCGGAAACATGCATTTTGCAAGGAAAAGTTTTACCACACAACCATATATGTATATATATATATGGATTCGACGGGCATCTGCACAGTTTCCATTTAACAAATTCACTTTCAAGGTTTTGGTCTGTTGAGGTCTATAATAGAAGACACCTGCCCAAAGTGCTTTGCAGTGGGACTGAACCCGAAACCTTCTGATTCCAAAGCAATTTTCTCAACCAGAAAGTCTTTATGGTGAGATGAAAGACACATTTCAACCTAAGCTAAATAAAATTTCTTTCGGTTCTTCTGGTTATAATCTTAAGAATCAAATCGATGCAAGAGAAGCACATGCAATGAATAAAGTTCTTGGTAGGCTTCTGCTATTGACAAGACTTACACCAAACTCCAAACTCATGTATTCCACGTCACATTTCATAACTTTGCAGTTGAAAGTTCATCTTGTATGTTTTCCCAGTCTCACAGTGTGGCAACTGTCTTCTAGTATAGCCTTGCACCAACCAATGTTATGTGAATGAATTTGGTAGACGGAAACTCTGTGGAAGCCTGTGGATGTATGTGTGTTTGTGGATGATGATATTGTTACCTGTAGTTGCTTCTTTTTCCACGAACCTTGTGTGGTAAGAAGTTTGCTTCCCAACTACATGATTTGGGGTTCAGTCCCACTGAGTGACACCTTGGGCAAGTGTCTTCTACTATAGCATCAGACCAACCAATGCCTTGTGAGTGGATTTGGAAGATGGAAACTGAAAGAAGCCAAACATATATATGTGTGTGTTTGATTGTGTCTTTGTGTCTGTGTTTGTCCCCCATCACTGCTTGACAACAGGAGTTGGTGTATTTATGTACCTGTAACTCAGCGGTTTGGCAAAAGTGATTGATAGAATAAGTACCAGGCTTTAAAGAAAAAAGTTACTGGGATCAATTTGTTCAACCAAAAATTCTTCAGGGTGACACCCCAGAATGACTGCAGTCTAATAACTGAAACAAGTAAAAGATAAAAGATATTATATATATATATGTGTGTGTGTGTGTGTGTGTGTTACTTTGTACAGAACTTAAGCGTTGGCAACTACATACATGTACATGTACAGGTAAGTACATACAAGAACATACATACATATATACATACATACATACAAGAACACACATACATATATATATATATAGACAGACAGACAGACATATGCATGTGTACACACACACTCTCTATTGCTTTCTCCCTCTTAAACATATTTACATGCACGCACACACACACACACACAAACACACCCACACTCACATACACATGCACACGCACACACACATACATGCATTCAAAACTTTACTAATCTGATTAAATATGAACAGTTCCTTCTTTTTTCTGAGAAAATAAAACAAACTGAAAGAAAAACTCACCGAAAATACCAAACAAAAAAAAAGACAAAACTAAAACAAGAAAACTATAAAAACACACACAAGCATGTATGTATGTATGTATGTGTGTGTATATACATATATGTATATATGTATATATATATATATATATGTATGCACATGTGAGTTTAAGTATGTTCTATTTTACAACTTCAAGTTTTGCTCAATTACTTTTTTCAAATGTTTTTTTGTTTTGTTTTATATGTTTCTTTTACAAAACAAAATATAAACAAAATAAAAATTAAAAAAAACCAAAGGAAAATATCCAAATATTGGAGCATGGTTCCAGATTATAATCAATAACTTTGTCTTTTGTCACTGCTAGTCTATTGTATCACTTTCTCTCTCTCTCTCCCTCTCTCTCTTTCCTTCTCCTCTGTGTCTTTCTCTTTGTGTGTCTGTCTCTCTCTCTCTCTATTTGTCTATGCATCTGTCTGTTTGTCTCTCCCTCTCTCTCCCTCTCTCTCTCTCTCTCTCTTTCCATTTTCTTTTACAAACCTGAAACCAACTCCTTAGCATTGCATCTTCATCACTGTCTTCGTCATTAGCACTATTAATATGATCACCACTGCTACCACTAATGGTAGAGTAGTCTCCACTATCACCACCACCACCACCACCATAACCATCAACACCACCACTATGACGACGACAATGACCACCAACACCACCACCACCACCACCACCACCATAACCACAACCACCAGCATCATTGCTACCACCACCATACCACCACTACCACCACCACCACCACCATCACCACCACCAC
>NC_068994.1:34186461-34189547 GCF_001194135.2 Octopus bimaculoides | reverse complement strand
TATATATATATATATATATATATGTATATATACATGCATATACATAGTTTTCAATCTATCTTTATATACATACATGCACATATATACACACAAATATGTTTGTCAGTTTATGCATATGTCCTCTTTCTTTCACACACGTGTGTATATGTACGCACACACATTTGTGTGCACACACATGTGTGCATGCATGTGAACACACAAGATTGTGTGTAAAGTAGAAGAATGTTGTAAAATAAAATTTAGAAAAATCAAAACCAAATTTTAAAAAATTGCCAACACCCTTTCTTCTTCTTCTTCTTCTTCTTCTTCTTCACTTCCTTCTTCTTCTTCACTTCCTTCTTCTTCTTCACTTCCTTCTTCTTCTTCACCTTCTTCTTCTTCTTCTTCCTTTTCTTCTTCTACTTCTTTTCTTGTTCTTGTTCTTGTTCTTGTTCTTCTTCTTCTTCTTCATCATTTTCTTCTTCTTCTTCTTCTTCTTCTTCTTCTTCTTCATCGTCTTCTTCTTTTTCTTCTTCTTCTTCATCGTCTTCTTTTTCTTCTTCTTCTTCTTCTTCATCTTCATGTTCTTTTCCTTCTTCACTTTCTTCTTCTTCACTTTCTTCTTCTTCACTTTCTTCTTCTTCACTTTCTTCTTCTTCACTTTCTTCTTCTTCTTCACTTTCTTCTTCTTCTTCTTCTTCTTCTTCTTCTTCTTCTTCTTCTTCTTCTTCCTTCCTTCCTTCCTTCCTTCCTTCATTCCTTCCTTCCTTTCTGCTTTTCCATCCTGCTTACCCAATTCTTTTTGCTCTCTCATTCCTCCAATTCTCACCCTCCTTGGTCATACACCCGCCTCTATGTTTCACTATCATAATCTGGCACCACTTCTTTCTTCTCCTCACCTCTGTGTGTGTATGTATGTGTAAGTCAGAGAGAGAGAGAGAAAGAGAGAAAGAAAGAGAGAGAGGAAGATGGAGAGAGAGAGAGAGTGAATTCATATATCTTGAATATAGAGTGTTAAGGAGACAAAAAAGAAACATTGGGAGAGAGAGGGAATGAGGGAGGGAGATTATACAGACAGACAGACAGACAGACACACACACAGACACACAGACAGATAGATAGATAGACAGGCAGAGAGACAGACAGATACATACATACATACATACATACATACATGCATACACACACACATACATACACACACACACACACACATACATACATACATACATACATACATACATGCATACACACATGCATGCATACATACATATATACATAGTCATGATATAGAAAGATTGACAGAGAGACAGACTGTTAAGTTGATAAACAGAAAGAAAGACAGATATGCAAACAAATGGAAAGACAGTCATATTGATAGATACTGATAAATTGATAGACAGACAGACAGACTGACTGACAGACAGACAGACAGACAGACAGACAGACAGACAGACAGACAGATAGATAGATAGATAGATAGATAGATAGATAAATAGATAGATAGATAGATAGATAGATAGATAGATAAATAGACAAAATGATAGATAATAGAAAGATAGGGAGATAGATAGAAAGATACAGAGGGGGAGGGACTGAGAGAGAGAGCACGCGGGGGGAAAGAGAGAGAGAGAGAGAGAGAGTATAGCAGATGCTGGAAAACTGTGTATGTCTGAATGTATGTGGGTGAGAGTATGGGGGTGGGCAGTAACTGGAGTGAAATATAATCAATACTGTTTTTCCATTTGAAATTCATCGTTCATTCTTAAGAACTAAATCTGTATTTATTGAACACAACACAACACAACTGAAGCAATTGGAACAGTTTTCTGAGAGGATAATAGCTAATTTAAATCTTGGTCTAGGTGCCGAATAGTGACAGGCAAGCAGACAGGCAGGCATAGACAGAAACACACACACACAGTCTCTCTCCTCCCTCGCTCTCCCTCTCATGCACACAAACACACACACATTCACATGAACATACGCATTCAAAGAGACACAGCTACATACACATTCTTACATCCACATGCTACTGAACCACACACTCTCTCTCTCTCAAACACTCATACATACACACATGTATATGCACAAACACATATACATACACACATGCATATTCGCACACATGCATATGTACACATACACAGTCAAATACACACAGTCTCCCCCACCTCTCTCTCTCTCTCTCTCTCTCTCTATCTCACATACACACACATACACACACACACATTTACATGTGTACAGACAGGTAAGTAGCCAGCCATGAATTAGTGGCTTTCAGCATGTGTGTGTGTGTGTGTGTGTGTGTTTGTGTGTGTGTTTGTGTGTGCGTGTGTGTGTGAGACACTATGTGGGTGTATGCATGAGCATATGTGGTGTGTATGTGTGTGTGTGAGAGAGACACTATATGGGTGTGTGCATGAGCATATGTGGTGTATGTGTGTGTGTTTGAGTGTGCGTGTGTGTGAGACACTAGACACTGTGGGTGTGTGCATGAGCATATGTGGCGTGTGCGTGCGTGTTTGTGTATGTGTGTGTGTGCGTGTGTCTGTGAGGGGTACTGAATAACTTTGAGCATGAGTGTGTGCGTGTGTATGTGTGTGTGTGTGTGCTGGTGTGTGGTGTGTTCTGTGTGTGTGAGAGTGTTTGAGCATATGCATTTTGTTTGTGTGTGTGAATATGCACGTGCACACAAGTGTGTGTGCATGTTTGTGTGTGCATGCATGTATGTGTGTGTGTGTGAGCCTATATGACTTGGATCAGGCATGAGTTTGTGTGTTTGTCTATAAGTTTGGGCATCAGAGGTGCGGGCATGGGGGTCATTCTACTAAAGATAAAGGTGGGGGCATTGGTGGAGGTGGTGCTGTGGGTGTTGGTGACAAATGATGGGGATGATGGTGGTGATGATAGCGGTGGCGTTGATAAGTGATGTTAATGGTGACGATGATGGTGGTGTTGGAGGTGATGATGCTAGTGACACTGGTGGGTGGTGGCGTTTCTGGTGGTACTGGTTGTGGTGATGGTAATGGTATTGGTATTGGTGGTGGTGGTGGTGGTCGCAGTGTTGGTAGTGGTAGTGGTGGTGGTGGTGGTGGTGGTCGCAG
>NC_068994.1:34179480-34185346 GCF_001194135.2 Octopus bimaculoides | reverse complement strand
ATATATGCATATATACATACACACATACACACACACACACACATATATATATAAATATATAAGGTGTGTGTATGCATATGTGTGCACATGTGTATAACTATATCTCTACATATATGTATAGATATGTGTTTGTGTGTGTGTGTGTGTGTGTGTCTCTGTGTGTGCATGTGTATGCATATATGTATGCAGACATGGAAAAGAAGTTAAACTGAAGTATTTGAAAAAAATACTATTAATATTATTATGTAAAATAAAGGAATACAGTTTAAAAAATATAATAAATTTTCTATGTATTTTATTTTATTTTATTTTATTTTATTTTATTTTTCAAAGATTATATTTTCAAAATGTAAGGATGAAGGGGGAAAAACCCCCCAGAAATACACATATATATATATACAAATATATACATATATATACATACATATTTATGCATACACACACGCCAACACACACATGGACTCATAAATGTGTGCATGGAAAGAAGTTCACACGTAAAAATAGCAACAACAACAACAACAACAACGTTTATATCTTACATAAAATAGATATGTTACTCTAAATAATACATATGAATTAAATGACAAGGAACATTTATGTCTGTCTGTATGTATAAGCCACTACACACACACACACATGCACACACATGCACACACACACACACACACACACAGAGACAAGCTCATATATATATATATATATATATATATATGCGTGTGTAGGTGTGCATGTATAGGCGTGTGTATGTATATATATACATATATAGATATAGATATAGGTATACATATATATATATATACACACACACATATTTAAATAGAAATATACATACATATATATATATATGTATACACTCACACACAAATACTTATAAATAGTTATATGTGTGCATGAAGGAATATATATTAATATGTATGTGTTCATACACACGAAATAAATATATATACATAAATGCTTCCATACATACATACATACACACATATCTGTATACATATTCATAAATATATATGTGTGCGTGTTTGTCTGTGTACATAAATACACACATATATATGAAATTTATATATATATATATATATGTATATGGTATATATTTATATATATGTGTGTGTAATACATACATACATATATATATATACACCCACCCACCTACACACTCATATCATATATATATATATATATATATATATATATATATATATATATATATATATATATATATATATATACATACATACGTACATACATATATACACATATATGTATATGTATGCTTATTTTATATATGCCCATATATAAATACATACACAGCACATACATAGTGACATACCTATCCACTTGTAAAAGTATGTATGGAAGTACAGAATTATAAAAAAAGTTACATTTACTTGTCTTCATATTTCCCATTTTTTCATATTTGTAGTCTTTCATTTGTTTTTCATTTATATACAATTGAAAAATTGCATTTTTTTTTTTGTTATAATATTTGAAAGAAAACACTTAAAATATTATTATAATCATCATCATCATTATCATCAACAGTATTAATACTATCATCATCATCGTCATCATCACCATTATCATCTTGTCATCATCATTATCATTATTATTATTATTATTATTGATATTATTACTATTACTAATATCGTTATTATTATCATTATTATTTTTATTGTTACTTCTGATGTTGTTACTGCTGTCCCTGGTCTTGTTATTTATTATGTGTTTTTTTTAATTACTATTCATATTTTGATGTGTTTGATATTTTTATTTTGTAGTCCTTATTGTTTTTTTTCTTTTTTTTTGGGGGTTTGGTTAGTTTGAAATTCTTTTATTTTACTTACCTATATATTTGTTGAAGTGATGTTTATTATGGGCTTTTTTTTTTTTTGAAAATATTTTTGTTTAATTAATTCTTTACTAAACAAAGAAATTTCACCTTTGATGATGATGATGATGATGATGAAGATGATGAAGAGGAAGAGGAGGTGGAAGTGGAGGAGTTGAAATACAAGTAAGACAAGGAAGACGAGGAGGAGGGGGAGGAGGAATATTATACTGTCTTTTAAAATAAATTCATAAACAAAATATATAAAGTACCAGAGTGTGTGTATGTGTGTGTGTGTGTATCTGTAAGCTGCAATTTATGATTTTGCGTGTGTGTGTGTGTGTGTGTGTATTTGTAGGTCATAACTATATAACACGAGTATCTGTCTGTCTATCTGTCTATCTGTCTGTCTGTCTGTCAGACTATTTGTCCAACTGCATAACATCTTGAGCTATTGTCATTTACTATAGCCCTGGGCTGAGCAATGCTTTGTGAGTGAATTTGCTTGACGGAAACTGTGTGGAAGCCCATTGAATTTACATACATATATTTATATGTGTGGTTGAAGGAATATATATTAATACGTACATGTATGTGTTCATACACACCACATAAATATATATACATAAATGCTTGCATACATACAAACCCACACACATATCCGTATACATATTCATAAATATATATGTGTGCGTGTGTAACTTGCATTTTAAATTAATGTAATGACTGCATTGTTCAATTAAATGGAGTTGCATGAAACGATCGTACCGCATTATCTCTGGATATCCTTGTTGCTTATTTTGATATATATATATATATATATATATATATATATATATATATATATATGGAGAGAGTGGAGAGAGATAAATAGATAGATAGAAAGACAGATAGATAGGTAGATAGACATACAGACATATAGACAGACATACAGACAAATAGACTCACAAATAGAAAGACAGACAAAGACAGACAGATAGATAGAAAGATAGATAGATAAATTGATAGACAGACACACAGATAGATGGATGGATGGATGGATGGATGGATTGATTGACTGATTGATTGATTGACAGGTGAATAACAGAAAATGGATTAACCCTTTAGCATTTAAACCAGCAAAAATATTCTGCATGTTTTAAGCTCAAACAAGTTAGATTCGACCTTTCACACCTATCCTACAATGTTATTCAAAAATAAACAGGCACATTATTTAAAATCATGAAGCTACAAGATAATGCAAGAGCAATTCAAAACAATATGACTAAATAAGCATTACATTCTGTATGAGAATGAATACCCAAAGCAGTGTGCTATTATTAGCAATTTTGTTGATCATGCAGACGTTTCTTATAGAGTGAAATGACTGTATGTTCTAACAAAGGGTTTATTTAAATTAATCACCTGAAGATATACATCTTACACCCTTGGGAGATGATAGTGGTTATGCAATATGTTAATTACATCATCTTACCAATGTACTACGGATGTAACAATGTGTAGAAATAATTGTAGAGATTTTAAATAAAGAATGTCACTCAATCCCTTTTTCTATTATTCATCTATTTATATAAACTCTACAGATACTATGGAATTCCTGATGTATATCCAAAAGCAAGAGCATTCTCTCTGTATGATAACATCTGATAGCCAATAATTGCGGATGAGCTTTGCAAGGCATACAATACTGTTTTTACCCAAATTTTATTCATCTCCACACACACACACTCACACACATATGTATGTATGCATGTTTGTGTTTGTGCCTCACTGCATGACTAATTGGGTTGGATTGTCTTACTGCCTCATAATATAGCGGGTTCAGCAAAAGGGACCAAATGAAGAAGGACCAGGTTGAATAAAACTTAACATAAACAAATAATTACTGGGATCAATTTCATAGATTAAATCCTTCAAGGCAGTGTCCCAGTATGGGCACACTCGATTGGCTGTGTGGTAAGAAGCTTGTTTCTCAACCACATGGTTCTGAGTTCAGTCCCACTACATGGCACCTTGGTCAAGTGCCTTCTATAATAGCCTCAGGCTGACCAAAGCATTGTGAGTGGATTTGGTAGATGGAAACTGAAAGAAGCTCATCATATATATATATATATATATATATATATATATACATTATCTATCTCTCTATCTCTCTATCTATATATCTATCTATCTATATATATATATATATATATATATGTATATATATATGCATGTATGTATATATATGTATCTATGTGTGTATGTCTGTCTTTGGGTCTGTTTTTCCCTGCCACAGCTTGACAGCTGGTGCTGGTATGTTTAGATCTCTGTAACTTAGTGGTTTGGCAAACGAGACTGATTGAATAAGTACTAGGCTTCAGAAATTAAGTCCTGAGGTAAATTTGTTTAACTAAAAACCTTTCAAGGCAGTGCTGTAACATGGGCACAGTCAAATGACTGAAAGAATAAAAGAATGTTACATATATACATATATGAAATGTGTGTGATGTAGAGAGGGAGAGAGGGTAAGAGGGTGAGAGGGAAGGAGGGAGTGAGAGAATGAGAAAGAGAGAGAGGGAGAGATCAGCCATTATGTATTTTATCTTTTACCTGTTTCAGTCATTACACTGTGACTATTCTGGGGCAATCCTTGAGGAATTTTAGTCAAGCAAATTAACCCCAGTACTTATTTTTTAAAGCATGTCACTTATATGGATATCTTTTGTCAAGTCACTAAATTACAGGGATGTAAACACAAACACCAGTTGACAAGCAGTGGGTGGGGGAACAAACATAGACAGAAAGACACACACACACACACATATATTTATATATATACAATGGGCTACTTTAAGTTTCCCCCTCTACCAAATCCTCTCACAAGGCTTTGGTTGGCCTGAGGATATAGCAGAAGACTCTTACCTAAGATGCCATGCAGTGGGACTGAACCCGATACCATATGGTTTGGAAAGAAACTTCTTACCACACAGCTACACCTGTTCATTCATGTATGTTTTCTACACAAAATAGATTTTGGTATGACAGTCAGACGTAGAAGGCACAATACTTTCCCAGTTTTCAGGTCAACCCAACACTTTCAGGAGAGAGGGCAGAGAGAGAGAGAGAGAGAGAGAGAGAGAGAGAGAGAGAGAGAGAGAGAGAGAGAGAGAGAGAGAGAAAGAGAGAGAGGGGGCTGAAGGCTTACATTGCTGTGGACTCCACTACAGATATCCAAACCTGGTGGTGGGGGTTATATGCAAAGTGATGCACTAATGCTACCCCACAAGAATTTAAACAAACTCTCTCATACATTTATAAGGTTAATATGAAGCTGAAGATCTTGGTAGAAGATACTGTGCAGTGGGACTGAACCTGAAACAATGAATTTTTAGAGAGAATGCCTTAACTACTCAACCACATCTGAATTCACTTCTGATATGAGGAAACATAAAGTGATAAGAATTTATTGATTGAGATTCTCAGCAGCAAGACACAGGAAAATGGTAGGCCAGAAGACTGAGCATGTATTTTGTATAGGTATGATAGTATGAAGTTACGGACAAACAGGTCTTTGACTAGGATCACAATCATCACCAACATTTAACATCCAATAATTAATTTCCCATGCTTCCATGGACCAGGTAGAATTTGCTGAGGTGTTTAATTGGCAAAAAAAAAAATGTCCATCCTCAAGTATAACTATATATATATATATATATATATATATATATATATATGTAGTTGAAACTTACAGAAAAACAAAAGACGAAGACAGGTGTATGAACAAGAAAGTGTATTAGTTTGATGCTCGGGAAAGTCTTTTACGTTTCGAGCCTACACTTTTCAACAGAAAGGAATGAGAAAATAAACAGAGAGAGAATTAAAAAAACTTATGGATTTAGTGATCAAGCATATATATATATATATATATATATATGTCCTGTACCCAGATATGCACCTATACATACAGGTGCATGTCGGTATGCACATACCTGTACGTATATATGCATATACTCATTTACCATTTGTTTATATATATATATATATATATACATGTGT
>NC_068994.1:34177930-34179470 GCF_001194135.2 Octopus bimaculoides | reverse complement strand
ATGTGTGTGTGTGTATATATATATATATATATATATATATATATATATATGCATATAAGAAGGACATCTGATATGCTAGAAAGAGGTCATCAACAA
Organism: Octopus bimaculoides; assembly: GCF_001194135.2. Classification (NCBI taxonomy): domain Eukaryota; kingdom Metazoa; phylum Mollusca; class Cephalopoda; order Octopoda; family Octopodidae; genus Octopus; species Octopus bimaculoides. Next base: position 34,179,374 of record NC_068994.1, on the reverse strand, counting down.
CTCAACCACAAATACAATTTTTCTAAATTATCAGATTTTTTATATGCTAGGCCAGTGGTTTTAAATTGATGTTAATGAAATTAATATTCAATGTCTTTCTGTCGGTGCTTGTCCCACCACCATCACTGCTTGACAACTAGTGTTGGTACATTTACATTATTGTAACTTAGTGATTCAGCGATAGAATAAGGACTAGGCTTAAGAAATAAGTCCTGGGGTGCTCCAGCATGACTACTGTCAGATGACTGAAACAGGTAAAAGAATAAAAGACTAAAATGTATATATATATATGTACTATTAAGTTAGACATGGCCTGGGCCTATCAAAGTTGTCGATGTTCTATAAATATCTATATATATATATATATCAGTTACCATCTTCCAAATCCACTCACAAGGCTTTGATCAGCTCATGGCTATAGTAGAAAACACTTGCCTTAGATGTCACCCTGCAGGACTGAACCTGAGATGACAGTCACACAGCCATGCCTACACACACAATATCACTTAACTGTATCAGTATTCAGGAACTTCCTCCATATGCCCTTTCTCCATATGCCCTTCCTCCAGATGCCCTTCCTAAAATGTGTTGTGAGTTTCTGTTTCCTTGTTGACATTATTTAGTGTAGAAAGCTGGCAGAAATGTTAGCACGCCGGACGAAATGCTTAGCAGTATTACTGAGTTCAAATTCTGCCAAGGTTGTCTTTGTCTTTCATCTTTTCGGGGTCAATAAATTAGGTACCAGTTACATACTGGGGTAGATCTAATCGACTGGTCCCCTCCCCAAAACTTTCAGGCCTTGTGCCGAGAGTAAAAAAGATTATTTACTGTAGAGTTTGGGGTGATGCTGTAGAAAAAGGACTGTGTCTAGTGTTGGAATAGCAAAACATATTTAAGCTTGTGTTGTTGAAATACAAATTTCTTCAATAAACCAACCATTGTAGCATCACATATACATATAACTCTGTTTTAGGCAAATGCTTATCTTTTTTTCGCTCGTTTGTCTTGTATTTGCTTCGATTAGACTCTAGTTGAATGAATTGACCTTCGTATTATTTTTAAAGCCTGGTACTTATTTTGTTGGTCTTTTTTACTTCTTTTATTCTTTTATTCTTTTACTTGCTTCAGTCATTTGACTGTGGTCATGCTGGAGTATATACATATAATATGGCAGTGTTGGCTATAGCCTAGTCACCCGTATTACGAACCAGGTGATACACGAAGGAGTCATACCCAATGACTGGTGTAGCAGCATCATAGTCAACTGCTACAAAGGTAAAGGTGACGCTTTAGATACAAATAATTACAGAGGCATCAAGCTGTTAGATCAGGTTATGAAAGTTACAGAGAGGGTCATAGCCCAACTAATTAGGGAGCGAATCAATTTAGATGAGATGCAGTTTGGGTTCGTGCCAGGTAAAAGCACTACTGACGCCTTATTTCT
>NC_068994.1:34169589-34173064 GCF_001194135.2 Octopus bimaculoides | reverse complement strand
CATGGAGTAAATAAAATCATAACATAAACAATTAAATGTGAGAAATAATAATTTCTTAAAGTATGTGTTAATCCCCATGTACCCAGACTTTGTGGACACCCTGTATATATACACATATATATATATACCTAAATATATATATATATTAATAGATGTGCATATACAGGTATGTTTGTGTGCATGAGATTTATTAAATCAATCAATGTGTTGTAAGGTTTGATTCTGCTTATGTCATCAATCGGTGTTAAAAAGCTCTGGGCTTCCATGAACATGTATGCATGTGTGTGTGAGTGTGTGTGTGTGTGTGTGTGTGTGTGTACATGTGTGTGAGAGAAGATAGAGAAAGAGAGAGAGGATAGGAAGAAAGAGCACGTGTATGTATGTTTTCTTCCTTCCATGGGAACCGTGAATAGTCTGTCACTGAATGTAGCAAATATATCATACATAGAGAGAACCACACACATGCACACACTCACACACACACATGCATGCATGCATATATACTCATATGCAGTCACAAGCACACACACACTGTACTAACTATGACTGCAGACTGTCGTCTCCTTTTCTTTCTCATTCAACCACACACACACACACACACACACACACTTGCACACACATATCTGATCTCCACCACAACCACCACCACCACCACCATGCTTCTCTCTCTCTTTCTGTCTCGCCATCCTTCGCTCTTTCGGTCTTTTTCCATCTGATGCTAACTCCCTCCCTCTCTATCTCATCTCAGTCTCTCTCTCCCACACACAAGAACAACACATCGAGCAAGCCGACATACAATATATAATACTAGCAGCACACAACAGCAGCCAGCATTGACTGTACAATTCTATAGCAGGATACACTTCTCGGTTCAACAACACAACATTGGACAGGATTTTACTAAGAACAGTAAGAAGGAATTTTAAGGTTTTTTCTGTTCTGTCTTTCTCATTATTCTGTCGTTCATGTTCTCCTTCGTATTTTTCTTTCAATCTTCTTTCTTTCTCATTTTTACATGTGCCCTCTTCTTGTTCTTCTTCTTCTTCTTCATCTTCTATGTTGTCTTCATTCATCATCATCATTATTATTTATAAAGACTGAGTTGTCAGAATCTTTGGCATGCTGGACAAAATGCTTAGCGGCATTTTACCCAACTTTACATTCTGAGTTCAAATTCCGCTGAGGTGAACTTTGTCTTTCATTTCTTTTGGGGTTGATGAAATGATTACTAGTTGAAAACTGGCATCATTGTATTCTTGTAGCATCACTCCTTCTCCAAAACTTCAGGCTTTGTGTCTATAGAAGAAATTATTATTACTACTATCATCATCATCATTATTATTATTATTATTATTATTATTATTATTATTTCTTTTTTTATTCTTCTTCTCTATCTTCTTCTTTGCTCTCTTCTTAATTTGTTCTTTCATGCTATGAGCTTTATCTGACATGGATAGATAAATGAATGAATGAGTGAGTGGGTAGAAAGAGAAAAAGTCAAACACAAACATTTTCGAAAACAATGTTTCAATAAGTTGTTCAGGTGACTTTCTTAAATACATTTTTTACAGTTGTTTGCTGAGAAACACTTGTAAAAAGGAAATAAAAAGAGAATATACATACTGATATACATGATGCATGTATGAGTGTGTTTGTATACACACATGCATACACACACATATACACTTATATATATATCTATACATATATATATATATATATATATATATATACGCTTATATGCACACACACACACATATATATAATGCTTACATGCACAAAGATACATATACATCATACACAAAGTACATAGATACAAGCCCTACCATATATATATATATATATATATATATATATATATATACACACATACACACGTACACACACGTGTGTGTGTGTATGCACATATATATGTATGCTGGTGTGTGTGCATACCCACTCGCATGCATACATGTATGTATATACATACACACACGCTTACAAGCACGTGCATAACTATACACAGGCATGCATTTACAAACACAGATGCATACGTACATACAATATATACACACATACATATGCACAGACATACATAGAAAACAAATTACACTTACCTCTGCACATGTACAAATATTTATATAAACATGACAATAACTACAACAACAACAGTATCCTTTTTATTTCTCCCCAAAAAGAAAACAGGTGCGTGTTAAATCTCTTGACAAAGAAACATATTTTAAAATCAGAAAGCTTTTGATTCTGCACCTAAATTTTTTTAACCATTTAAATTTCGTTTCCTGCCGTATGAAACGGTCATTCATTCTTGTCCACCGTCGTTTCTTCAAGAAACAGGCTGATGAAAAATATACAATAAAATAAAATGAAATAACTTTAAAAATAACGCAATGTACCAAATATAAAACTGCCGTAACAAAAACGGCGTTACTCCCCACCTTTCAAACCCTGTAACAAGGAGTAAATCGTTTAATACTCACTTTTAAAACTCAGTAACCACCAACACACTGTCGTATATTCACTTTTAAATCTCAAAAATAAAGGGTACATCGTTTGATATTGACTTTTAAAACATATATATTTGCGCTTTGTCGTTTATACGTCCAACCACAGTCGAGTGGTTAAAAAGTTCATTTTCATCAGCACATGTTCGATTCCTTTGCTTTCTACATTTCTAGTCTTCAGTGTGGGTAACTGCTTTATGAGCGTAAAGCGATCGCCGGATACTTACAGAAGCCCTTTCTGCACACGTTAGTGTGTTTGTGTATATATTATTATTATTATTATTATTATCATTATTATTATTTAGAATCGGCAAAAGTTACAGAATAATACAAGGTCGAGAGTTTCGTGCATTGGTGCTTAATAATATATACTCCAAATTTTAGTTCTGTTTTTTCTAGCTTGTAGTACGCACCAAATCTATCTATCTATCTATCTATCTGTCTGTCTGTCTGTCTGTCTGTCTGTATGTATGTATGTATGTATGTATGAAGGCGTGAATGCGAGGTTAAGAAGTTTGCTTCCCACTCATGTAGTCTTGGATTCAGTTTCACTGCGTGGCACATTGGACGGATTTTTTTCTATTGTAACTCCGGGCCGAACCTTGTGAATGGATTCAGTAGACAGAAACTGAAAGAAGACGTCGCGTGTGTGTGTATGTGATGTATGTTCGTTCGTGTCTTAACCCTCCGTCTGCCGCTTGACAACCGGTATTGGTTTGTTTACATTCTCGTAACTTAGCGGTCAGGCATAGAGACAGATAGACTAAATACCAAACTTAGGAAAATAAAATGTCAGTAATTGGGTCGATTTGTTCGACTGAATCCGCTTCAAGGCGGTGCCCCAGCATGACCGCAATGCAGTGGCTGAAACAAGTTAAGGATAGATTCTATCTATCTATCTATCTATCTATCTATCTATCTATCTGCCCCTCTCTCTCTCTCTCTCTCTCTCTCTCTCTCTCTCTCTCTCTCTC
>NC_068994.1:34167431-34169087 GCF_001194135.2 Octopus bimaculoides | reverse complement strand
ATATATATATATGCGTATGTATGTATGTATGTATGTATGTATGCATGCATGTATGTATGTATGTATGCATGTATGTATGTATGTAGGCACATATGCATGTTTTGTATGCATGTATGTGCGTATGTTTGTATGCATGTATGCATGTATGTATATATGTTTGTATGTATGTGCGTATGTATGCTTATGTATGCGTATATATATATATATATGTTCGTGTATGTAAGTGTGTGTGTATGTGTGTGTGTGTGTGTGTGTGTGCGTGTGTATGTGTGCGCGTGTGTCTGTATCACTCGAGTTGTGTATCATCAAGTGAAAAAGTAAATTAATCCTTCGATTGAGATAAATAAAACCAATAGCAAAATCAATACTGGTTTCGATATTCAATACGATCGGTGAAAGCACTTGAAGGCTGCACTCCAGCATGGCCGCATTCCTAAGAATGACAAAATAAAAACGAAAACAAGTCGTTCTCACTGCTTGGAGTGGGTTAACCTGAGGTCTGCTTTGGTCGGACGATGTGATCAGCATAGGCGTTCCATCCGTGGCTAGCTCCCTTTATAAGAATACCAAGGAGTACATTATCATATATACCCCACATAGTCCACGCAATCAACAACTCACTGGGGACCCCGAATGATCACGGTACTGAAGTATTTTGCTGTGTTGTTCTTTTTAACCCTAGGCCGGCTGTTATGAAACAGTCTTATGATCGGAGACATTCCAGTGTTGGCCATCATGTCGTTTTGGGAGTATTTAGGACAAGTGTATCGAATGTGTTCTTCCGATTTTCCTTACTAATGCAAGGGTTGTGAGTTTAAAGAAGTGTTGGCTGTTATTTCTAGCATGTCAAGTGACTGCTTTAATGTCTTTCGTGTGTGGAGACTCTCGTGCATTATTTCGCCTAATCGATCGATATTTACTCTGATCGAATGGAGAATGGAAGAGGAGATGGGCAGGAGACATGGTCTGATAGGTGAGAACGGAGCGGTGGTGGAGCAACTTTAGTTGGTAGGGGTGGTCATTGCTGGAAGTAGTCTCGGATTCTTATTACAAAATAACAAAACATGGAATTCTTTTACAAAACCAAGGCAAAATAATAACGAAAATAATAAAAAAAATATACAAAATATGACAAAAAAAGGTAATAGGGAGCATCTCGTTCGTATTATCTTCTTAGATTTCGGCCCTTTATTTCAGCTAAATGCTTTAAGTTATTCAAATGTTCTGATGTGTGAAGTAAAGTTATGTGTGTGTGTGTGTGTGTGTGTGTGTGTGTGTTTGCTCCCTACAATCGCTTGATAACCGATACTGTGTGTTTACATCCCTGTAGCTTAGCAGTTCGGCAAAAGACAACGATAGAATAAGAACTAGGCTTGCAAAGAATAAGTCCTGGGGTCGATTTCTTCGACCAAAAATCCTTTAAGGCGGTGCTCCAAGTAAAAGAACACACACATATATATATATATATATATATATATATGTGTGTGTGTGTGTGTGTGTGTGTGTGTGTGTGTGTGTGTGTGTGTGTGTGTGTATGTATGTATGTATGTATATATGAATATATATGTATATATGTATATATATATATATATATATGTATGTATATATGCACGTGTGCAGATACATTTTGTGTGTGTGTATGGATATGTGTGTATA
>NC_068994.1:34165501-34166839 GCF_001194135.2 Octopus bimaculoides | reverse complement strand
ATGTTATAAAAATCCGAATTAAATGTTACTGGGAATTGTATGAAAAAAAAAAAAATTGCTATAATATTTTGTGCATTGTAGCAGTATAACCAATTTATTGCAGATACATTTTTAACAACAGAATCATACAGGGACCCGCGGCTTTAATCAAAATCCGAGGCCGAATCCTTATGACAGAGTGAATTTTACTGAAGTCAGGCAAGATAACTGGATAACGGGTTAAATAACTCAAACACACACACACACACACACACACACACACACACACACAAGGCTGGAATAAAGCGATCGGTGCCTGACGATGTAACAACGTCGACCAGAACGTAATCTTTATCATCTCTGAAAAGAAAAAAAAAATAAGGACCAAGGTGACGCCAATGAGATTTAAACTTTGGGATTAAGGTTTAAGTCTGTCGCGGGCTCTAGGAGTCATAAAGCCGGAGCTTAATCCGGTTTCCGCGATTGAGGTTACACCGCTCCCTCTCCACTTGAACGGTCTGTCGCGGGGTTAACTGCCCAACTATTACCGCAACTAATTTTACCACTGAAGGGACGAGACATATCGGATCGTCCATTCCAGGTATCGAAACTACGATCTGACAATCGTGTGTGCAACACCTTAACCACTAAGCCATACGCCATAACTCAGAGTGAAAAGAAAGGGTGGGGGGAAACAGAAATTAAATGAATATAATATATGGCAAAGAATTTTGTCCTCCGCTCTAAACGAATGGCACTATATAGCAGGTTAAACTGCAGTACAGGCATGGCTCTTATATTAACGGATTTGCTTTGCAACAGTATTGTTTTGAGTTCGGTTCCACTGCGTGGTAACTTGTGCAGGTGTCTGACCAAACCACTGAGACTGAAATATGGAAAAAGGAATTTGTGTAGGAAGCTGATGGAAGAGACAATTCATGTTCCTGAATGTTAGAATTAATCTGTCACCCGTTTAGTCTCACTACTTGGTCATTTGGTTAATTTAGTGCTGTGGTTTTCAACCGCTTTTTGCTTCTGGACTCCTTTGATTCTTGTTTTATCCTACTGTACCCCTATACATATTTGGTGTTACCCCTATACACATTTGGTGTTACCCCTATATACATTTGGTGTTAAAACAATCCATTATATTTTTATAATTAAATATCGTTAGGAATTTTATTAAAAAATTGTTAAAATATCTCGTAGAAGTATAACCAATTTATTGTATATGAATATTAACGACTAAATCTTACAGAGACTCCTAAAGGTCATGTGGACCTCCAAGGGTCATGTGGAGCCCGGTTGAGAACCACTAATTTCAAGGGAAATGGTGGGGACAGAGAAAGGGTAAATGAT
>NC_068994.1:34163426-34164284 GCF_001194135.2 Octopus bimaculoides | reverse complement strand
CCTGGAAGGATTATGGGCACAGCAATTCCAATCTTGTTATACATATTGCACGAAGGCGCAGGTTTTATTGTGCGGCAAGAAATATGCTTCCCAACCACATGGTTCCAGGTTCAATCCCACTGCATAGCATCTTGGGCAAGTTTCTTCCACTATATCCCCGGGTCGACCAAACCACGTGAGTGGATTTGGCAAACGAAAAATGAAAGAAGCCTGTCGTATTTGTGTGTGTGTGTGTGTGTGTGTGTGTATGTGTGTGTGTGTGTGTGTGTGTATGTATGCATGTATGTATGTGTGTATGTATGTACGTGTGTGTGTGTGTGTATGTATGTATGTCTTATGTATGTAGTCTTTGAGTTTGTGTTTGTGACCCAACACCGCTTGACAACCGGTGTTAGATTGTTTACGTCCCCGTAATTTGCGGCTCAGCAAAAAGTGACCAATAGCATAAGTACCTGGCTTAAAAGGAAAAGAATAAGTACTCAGGTCCATTTGTTCGATTAAACCCTTGAAGGTGGTGCCCCAACACGGCCGTAGTACAGTGAGTAAACGATAAAAAAAAAACAAAAAAAAACATTACATGATGTGAGCTTGAACTCTTTACCTTTCCATTGATTGATCAATATGATGTTATCAGTAAACAATTATAAAAAGGGTGGCGAGCTGGCAGAATCGTTAGCACGGCGGACGAAATACTTAGCGGTTTTTCATCTGTCTTTACGTTCTTAGTTCAAATACTGCCGACGTCTACTTTGCTTTTCGGACTGAACCGAAAACCACGTGCTTGCAGTCCGAGTTTCCTTACTAGACAGTCGTGCCTGCGCCTAGATTGATTATATATATATATATATATATATATAT
>NC_068994.1:34158879-34161959 GCF_001194135.2 Octopus bimaculoides | reverse complement strand
ATATAATATATAATTTATTATATTATATTATATTTATTATATTTATCTTATGATATTTACTTTACTTTATATTATACTCATTTATTGTGCTTTTAATTATTAATTTTTCTATATGTGATAGTGGATTTTCATCGATGAGTTCTTGAAACTTGGTTATTTTCCCTAAAACTATATATTTTATATATATTTTATCTATAAAGCTCAATTTAATTTTAATTTTTTATAAATTGATTTTAATTGAGTTTTTACCTGTAATTTTGGATTTTGTCCCTATTATTATTATTATTATTATTATTATTATTATTATTATTATTATTATTATTATTATTATTATTATTATTATATATATATATGTATATAAACACAACGGGCTTTTTTCAGTTTCTGTCTATCAAATCTACTCACAAGGTTTTGGTCGGCCCGTGGTCATAGTAGAAAGCATTTGGCCAAAGTGCAACGTAGTGATACAGAACACAGAACCTTGAGGGTTGGGAAGTAAAAACGATCCCAAACGGGCGAAAAGTACAGTTGACAGCGCTATTTTAACTTGGGGGCCCAGACAACCGGCATAAATATCATACGGAGTAAATAATGGTCGAAAGGAAAAAGAAGATAGGATATTTTTAAGATCACTTGCGAGCTTATGATGGAACATTGGACGTAAACGTACAATGAATGCAAGTGAACATACAAGCTTATTTAGAAATGCACTGCAAGACAATTACACACACAGATATGCATACACACACGTACACATACATAAACAAGCACGAGCTCGCGCCTGCGCACACACACACGTACGAACTTGCACAGATCCTCACACAAAAATGATACGCGCACATATGCATACACTCACAAAAAACACACACACGCACACAAACACACACACACGCGCAAACATGTATATGTAGATACTTAGATAGACAAACACTCACATGCAAACACACACGCACACACTCACACACATTACACTAACATACAAACATGCACAGATATGCACGCAAACATGCACACACAAGCATTTACTCAAATACGCACAAACCCACACAAACACTGACACAGCCAAATACACACACACTCTCTCCCACTCACGCACACACCATCTCTCTCTCACACACCATCTCTCTCTCTCACGCACACACAAACTCACACATACTCTCACTCACACATACACACAAACACACACACACTCTCTCGCTCTCTCTTACACACGCACGCACAAACACACACACTCTATCTCTCTCTTACACACACGCAAACATGCACACACACACACTCTCTCTCTCACACACACATACACACATTCTCACACACACAGACACACACACAGACACACACACTCTCTCTCGCTCTCTCTTACACACACACACACACTCTTAGACACATACAAACACGCACACACACACACTCTCTCTCTCACACACACAAACACATACACACACACAAACACACACACACCCTCTCTCTCACACATACACACATACACACACACACAAACACACACTCAAACAACACAAACCCACACAAACATGCACGCATACATCCACACACACAAACTCATACACACATGCTCAAAACTACACACACATTTCGCCTCCTCGTCTCAACTCTGTCATTCTCTGTATGAATGGCTACGAATTACACGTTGCAAAATTTTCGAGTGAAGATGTCATTTTTAATTAAAGGCACCGATGAAGAAGGACAGGCAGGTAGAATGGCGTGTGTGTGTGTGTGTGTTAGAAGAACTGCGATGATGAGGTGGAATTGATAAATAAGTATTGAAGACTAGAAAACTGTTAATGAAGACTCGGAGTGACATGATTCCGAAAGAGCAAAACTTGAGACAGACAGACTGCTGTTGCTGAGTTTAATATAAATGGAATAAGAAAGACATTTAAAAGTCGAAAAAGAAATAAGGTGGCGCATTTCTCTATACCTGGAGTAGGTTTCAGTAGTAGTAGTAGTAGTAGTAGTAGTAGTAGTAGTAGTAGTAGCAGCAGCAGCAGTAATATTAGTAGTTGTAGTAGCAGCAGTAGTACCAGTGGTTGTAGTAGTAGTAGTAGTAGTAGTAGTAGCAGCAGCAGCAGCAGCAGCAGTAGTAGTAGTAGTAGTAGTAGTAGTAGTAGTAGTAGTAGTAGCCGATTAGACAACGAAAAAAAAGGAAAAAAGATTAAAAAATCGTGAAGAACGGAAAGTGAAGAATCAGACGACATCGACAACGATGACGACGATGATGATGACGATGACAATAATGATGATTTTGCTAATGCTGCTGATGCTGCTGCTGATGTCAATGGTGATGATGATGCTGCTGCTGATGATGATGATGATGATGGGGATGGTGTTCGTGATAGAGTGTAGAAACAATAAGTGTATAGTGATAGTACTGATTGTTGTAGCCTGGTAGTTTGGCGATGTGGCGGTGATGTGGCGGTGATAGTTCCAGGAATATATTAGGCTTAATGTTTGTTTATTGTACGAGGAAATTAACATAAATAGCATACTTATGTACTTAAGGAACTCGCTTTGTAACAACGAGATTGCGGGTTCAATCCCACAACGGGAAACCTTGGACAAGTGTTTTCTACTATAGCCTCCAGCCGATGCCGATTAATGTTCCATCAGTGAATTTAGTTGACAAAAATATTATACTCTCTTTTACTTGTTTCAGTCATTTGACTGTGGCCAAGCTGGAGCACCGCCTTTTAGTCGAGCTAATCGACCCCAGGACTTATTCTTTGTAAGTCTAGTACTTATTCTATCGGTCTTTTTTGCCGAACCGCTAAGTTACGGGGACGTAAACACACCAGCGTCGGTTGTCAAGCGATGTTGAGGGGACAAACACAAACACATAAACATATACACACACACATAAATACATATATATATACATATATACAACGGGCTTCTTTCAGCTTCCGTCTACCAAATCTACTCACAAGGCCTTGGTCGGCCCGAGGCTATAGTAGAAGATACTTGCCCAAGATGCCACGCAGTGGAACTGAACCCGTAATCATGTGGTCAGTAAGCAAGCTACTTACCACACAGCCACTCCTATGCCTATATATATATATATATAT
>NC_068994.1:34156626-34158844 GCF_001194135.2 Octopus bimaculoides | reverse complement strand
TGTGTGTGTGTGTGTGTGTGTGTGTGTGTGTATGTATATAAAGAACTATTTGGACTTTAGGTATATGTCTATTAGTATGCCAATTACTGCACATTTACCGTTTGGGCTACCTGATGTCATCCACAGTTATGGTATAATTTTCACTGAAACTAGGTCAGGAATTCCGCAGTGTTCGTTTAATTTAAGATATCGTTTGACACCAAACACTTGAGGGGACACAGACTACACTGATTGATGCAACATTAGATGCACAATAACCGTGAGGGACAGCTGCGGGATGGGTCGAATCGGTCGTCGTGTCGAACAAAGATTCGTACCAAATCCCTTTTTCCGTTTTCCTCATCATTTATATTTGTGTGTGTGTGAGTTTGTGTATATGTACCTTATATCTTCGGCGAGTTAACTTGGAATTTCTTAAGGACAATATAAACATCAAATAATTAAGGTATGTGTGGCCGGATGTATAAGTAACTGAAAACCCATTGTTGAGTAATTATTACATCAGTGGATCTGCTAGCTAGGAAACATTTGTAGACTGGATTTTACTTGTTCCACTCCCTCAATTTGGATTTTTAACCACGCAAGTTGTTAACTGTGAGCTATAAAAACAATCTTTTTCAACTTATCGAACTTCGATATAGGAAAAGCATACGTTTGCAAATAAATTATTATTGTTTCTCAACGTTGTTTTTATACCTGGCATGGACTGTTAGAAGCTTACAAATTTCCTACACTTACATCCTTGGATCTTATAATTACACACACACACACACACACACACACACACACACACGCACACACACATACAAAAGTTCTGGCTGCGTAGTATAGAATTTGCTTCCCAAAAGCAGTTGCACTGCGTGGCATCTTCGACAAGTGGCTTTAATTATAGACTTGGGCCGACAAAAGACTTGTGAGTAGATTTAGTAGAAGGAGACTCTGTGTGTGTGTGTGTGTGTGTGTGTGTGTGTGTGTGTGTGTAGTCAATTCAAATAGCCAAACAATTCAATTAACAGATAAAAAAAAACGAAGAAAAAAAAAAGGAAACCAACGAACGCGTGCATGTGCTAGACGCTCGATATATTAGCTTGATACTCGCTGAAAGGAGGATGTTTAATGTTTCGAGCATAGATCTTCGTCGGAAAGGAGAAAAGAAAAAGTCCAAAGAAGGAGAAAAAATCGCCAAAGGGCCACGTTTATATGTGCGCGCGCGCGTACATGTGCAGACGTATCATTGTATTTGTTTCTGCCACCGCACTTTCCCCGAATTGACAAGCATTGTTGGCTTGTTTACCGTCTTCATAACTTAGCATTTCAGCAAAAGAGACACAGAATAAATATACGGCTTTAAAATAAGTACTGGGGCTAATTTGTTTGATTATAACTCCTCAAGGCAGTACTCCAGCATGGCCGAGGTTCAATGACTGAAGCAAGTAAAAGATAAAGAATTAAACAGACACACAGGCACACACACACACACACACACATACATAAATCACTCGGTCATATGTTTTTGAGAGTGGGTGTTTTATATAAAAGAAACACTGGAAGCATGTTCCTATAATGTTTCTGAGCAGTCATTTTTGTCTAGCAATATGAAATCAGCTGAGATCAGCCTCTAGCAATTACCAGATACATCAAGCCGCTCACACATGGTACATATTTACATCTAATATCACACACAGACACACACATATACGTGCATATATATGTATGCATCTGTGTATTTAGTTATATGTTAATACTTGTACATAATTAATGTTTAAATCTTTAAGCAATGTCTGTCTGTGATATTCCGTATGCTTCGACATATATATAAGCATAAGCATATATATTATATGTATCTGTATATGTATATATATACACACACATATATGGATAGATAGATAGATAGATAGATAGATAGATAGATAGATAGATAGATAGATAGATATAGAATAGGCAGTGTTTAGGCCACTGATGATCTAAACCAAGGTACTGGCAACTCAGGCTGCTGCCCGAGGCGTCAGCAACCCTAGGGCCGGCCCTAGTTACTCTGTGTGAGTCCAAGTTCACAACGGGGCTGGACCTGGGGATTTGTAGCCCATTTCTGAGTCAGTGGGCATAGATTAAAGGAAAAGGAAAAACAAAATCAAGGCAGGATAAGCTTATCAGATCATATAAGCTTATCAGATCATATATATATATATATATATATATATATATATATATATATATA
>NC_068994.1:34154320-34155909 GCF_001194135.2 Octopus bimaculoides | reverse complement strand
TTTCGGCTTCAATAAAAGCATATTACTCAACCTGCGGTATTCGATTCGAATACTGTTTTTTCCACCTTCTGCGTGTATGTGCTCAATCGCGCGCGTGGGTGTATAACACACACACACACACACACACACACACACATATTGGTTAGCGTTATATTTTTCGCAGAACACGAGTTTTGGCGGGGAGTCGCCCTACTTCGTCAGGGGTTATTATAAGAAATGCGCTGAATCCAGGGAATAAATACATGGGCTTTCATACGGAAAAATGACATGCTGTATGTGAAAGAAATTTCCGGAGCGGGAAAGTAATCAGTTTTTGAAAATGTTTCTGTTACATTCTTGCCGCCTGATGCAGGAAACTGTCAAATTCCTCTGAAAGAGAGAAAAAAAAAAAAGATTCTTTTCAGCTACCTTCGTGTTACGTGACATGTGAAGCTGTTGCAATCATCTAGCTTCATTATATTTCAGGAAACAGAGGAATGTCTCAAGATCGAATTCAAATTAAAAGAGAGTTTAAATTCAAATCTCGATGTAAAAATTTACGTACATCTATATACATCGATTAACGCAGCTATTGCGTCGTTTACGTTGATAGATAGATAGACAGCTAGACAGCTAGATAGATAGAAAAATAGATAGATAGACATATATTTGGAAAGCAAGCTTCTTACCACACAGCCACGCCTGTGCAACAAGAAATAGCAGAACTACTTTTCACGGACTAAGAGACACCACCATCATCATATCTATCTATCTATCTATCTATCTATCTATCTATCTATCTATCTATCTGTATTATATATGTGTATATATATCTATACGTACATACACAAATGTGTAGTTGTTTCATTTTTTAAAATCTCTTTCATACATTCCGCAATGTGAGGACTGTAAAATATATACAAGAAAATATTATCAAGTCGACCGAAACCTGAGCAGACAATAATTTCTTGATATAACAAATACGCCTCCTACACGCACACATATTGGAGGCGCAATGGCCCTGTGGTTAGGGCAGCGGACTCGTGGTCGGAGGATCGCGGTTTCGATTCCCAGACCGGGCGTTGTGTGTGTTTATTGAGCGAAAACACCTAAAGCTTCATACATATATACATACATTTCTGTATGCATATGGGTGTGTGTGTGTAGATGTATATATTTGTGTGTATGTATTAATATTTGCCAAGATATATCGCCATCCAGTAGGAATTATCTTACCTGCTAATGAAAACAAAGTGCTCCAGAAAATATCTAAATAAATTTTTCTCACTTGCTCTGAGCTCTCTGATAATCGATGTCCACAAAAGAAATATTTTCGTGATAATTGCTAGGCGTTTCGTCCTTGTAATTATCAAGAGTATTTTCTGTATGGGGGCGTGTGAGTGTGTGTCTGCGTGAGTGCGTGAGTGCATGTGTGTGCGTGTGGGTGTGTGTGTGTGTGTGTGTGTACGCTCTACGTCTCCTCCTGCATCGTAAGATGATTAAAGATCTTCCAACGTTAATACCTCTTGATACTTGTCATTCGAGACATGCAAAGCAATAAAAGTCTACATGATTTTTAGACATAACACACACACACACACACACACACA
>NC_068994.1:34153505-34154234 GCF_001194135.2 Octopus bimaculoides | reverse complement strand
ATATATATATATATATATATATATATATATATATATATATATATATATATATATATATATATATATATACATATATATATATATATATTGGCATGCATATATATGTATGTCTCTGTATATATATATACATGCACACACGTACATACATATTTATATGTATTTGTGTGTGTATATGTGTATACTGGCATATGTAAGTGCACGAGCGCACATAAGTCATTTCTTCTTCAGATTGTTTCACACGACATGTTGACATGTCTGCACCAAAGTGACTAGATTACTTATTCACACGTCTGCTATTTGAACGAAACTAATCTATTTAATGTCTCGTTCCCATTTCTCAGTCTACCTGCCCCTCTATCTGTCTATCTATCTATCTATCTATCTATCTATCTATCTATCTATCTATCTACCTACCTATCTGAGAATCTGTATTATCGTTTCTATTATACAATTTCCTACTGCTGTCGTCGCCTTTGTCGTCGTGTATAAGTGTGTGACTGTGTACACGCAAGTGCGCACACACGCTATTAAACATGTACTTTATAATTTTATCCTCTTCACACACACACACACACACAGGTTCTCGGGAACTAAAGTTTTCCTTGCTGATCCATTGTGGTTAAGCATCCCATGCAGTGTTCCAACAAAACGACAATAGTGAAACGTACGTAGGAACTAATAATGAAGTAAACATTTGTTTACATTAATCTCTCTCTACCCCTCCCTCCC
>NC_068994.1:34152274-34152646 GCF_001194135.2 Octopus bimaculoides | reverse complement strand
TGTGTGTGTGTGTGTGTGTGTGTGTGTGTGTGTGTGTGTGTGTGTATGTGTGTGTATGTGTGTGTGTGTGTTTGTGTGTGTATATGTGTGTGTGTATACACATATACATACATACATGCATATATATATAACATATATCTACATCTATATCTATATTTTCTTTTATTCAGTCATTTGACTGCGGTTATGCTAGAACATCGCCTTTTAGTCGAACAAATCGACCTCAGGACTTATTCTTTGTACGCCTAGTACTTATTCTATCGGATTATTTTGGTGAACCGCTAAGTTATGGGGATGTAAACACACCAACATCCGCTGTCAAGTGATGGTGGTGGGACAAACATAGACACACAAACACACACACGTATATAT
>NC_068994.1:34150565-34151819 GCF_001194135.2 Octopus bimaculoides | reverse complement strand
TCTCTCTCTCTCTCTCTCTCTCTCTCTCTCTCTCTCTCTATATATATATATATATATATATATGTATGTATATATATAATATATTTGATATGTAATACACACACTCACACACACGCACGTACACACGTACATACATACATACGTACATACATACATACATACATACATGTGTGTGTGTGTGTGTGTATTTCTGTGGGTGGGTGTAGAAGAGTTAATCATTTTTATTTCTCAGAGACAGGAACTCATCAATCACAAATATTTAACTCCCCACCGAAATCGCCCTCACCTAGTTATTTATTAATTCTCACCTGTTGTATTATTATATATAAGACACCAATCTCGTATCTCACAAAAAATTCAGGACTACGAGAGTACAGTTGTACCAGTAGGATGAAGTATTATTATTTACATCTATATAGGATACCCTGAGTTCTCATTTCAAAATTTCTCGATGTCGATTTGCCCTCTTTCTTTGTACGTACATGTGTGCGCAAGTATATATGGAGAAACACTATTTTGTTTGGAATGCATTGACAACACACCGTGTGTGGGATTTGTCTTTTTTTATAAAGTTTTGTATCAGTTTATTTTAGCATGGCTGATGGCGTATAAACTAAGGTAAGCGGTCCCCCAAATAGCCAGAATTTTAGATTTTTGTGTTGAGATTTAAATTAATACTATCTGCCTTGTATACTATAAGTGGTGACAGCAATACACGCCAACCTGAAGATGAGGCAAGGAAAGTCCAGAAACTTTTTAATGGATTCGCTAATTTTCGTTTTCCTATTTAAGTGTAAGGAACGCTTGTGAAAGTATAAGAAAACCTTTAAAATGAAAATCAAAGTAGTAGCACAGAGTTCCGCTTTCAATACAAAACAGCTCTAAACGTATGTTGATACACAGATAAAGAGATAAACATAGATGGAGATAAATAGATATTTACATACATGCATATTTCCATATGCGTTCAAATAAAGCACGCATATATATATATATATATATATATATATATATATGTGTGTGTGTGTGTGTGTGTGTGTGTGTATGTGTGTGTGTGTATATATATGAAGTATATAGATGTGTATGTAGTTGTGGATGTGTACATGCATCAACCTATCTACAACTAAAAGAAAAATCCTGTTCTTTGGTTTCAAATGTGTGTGTGTTGGAGGGGTGGGAGGGTGTTCACATGAGTATTTACGTGGGTGCGCGTGCGTGAAAATATCTAAATATACGTGCACATAAGTATATACA
>NC_068994.1:34149840-34150311 GCF_001194135.2 Octopus bimaculoides | reverse complement strand
TATATATATTTATTTATTTATTTATATATATAAATACACACATAGACCCATACACACATAGCAATATAAACCCAAACATACTGTATGAGATGTTGAATTATGGCTGATGTTTGACTTGGATAAGACCTTTCCATGACAAAATAAACTCAAGCTGTTAAAACATCTATCATTCTATTATGAATTGTTTTCTATAGAAAATAAATGGACGTAAAAAGAAAGGAACCAATCAAAACACACAAAGACCAATGATGTTAGAAAGGGCAAAACATCCGATGAATCAATACTGTCGTCATTGTTGTGGTTGTTGGTAGTGGTGGTGGTGGTGGTAGTGGTGGCGGTGCTGGTGGTGCTGGGGAACTAAATGTTAGCGGTTGTCAAATGACATCAGTGTGTATATATATATATTTGTGTGTGCGTGTATATATATATATATATATATATATATATATATATATATATATATATATATAT
>NC_068994.1:34142288-34144983 GCF_001194135.2 Octopus bimaculoides | reverse complement strand
AAAACGTCATAATGAAAACAAACTCATCATTTTTTTCATAAATATATATAATTTTATATAAGGGCATTAACTATATAGTAATGCCTCACGCTCAGAGGGACTAAATAAGTCAAAAACTACCAAAAAATAAGCAACATATTTACCGAACGCGAGGAAATGCAGCTTTCAAAATTAATCTCTTAAAAACATTTAACTTAACGGTAAACCACTGGTTTCTCAATCAATACAGAAAAACTGTGAAGTAACCTGCATCTTTTGTTCATCAGTACACGTATGGTCGAGACACATAAAAATAAACAAGAATCAACATACCACGATGCACCCAACACAGTACGATGACTTCTGTCCATAGTTATATATCCGTGAAAGAGATTTGAATCTATCCGGTTGCATCTCAGTAACATGTGCTTATACAGAATAATATTCAGCACTGAATATATTCCTATTACTTATAATATTATATAGGATAAAATCTTTATAAGAATTTATCAAGTAGTCAGCGTGAAAAAACCTCATAATGAAAAAAACCTCATCATTTTTTTCATAAATATATATAATTTATATAAGGGCATTAACTATATAGTAATGCCTCACGCTCAGAGGGACTAAATAAGTAAAAAATTACCAAAAAATAAGCAACATATTTACCGAACGCGAGGAAATGCAGCTTTCAAAATTAATCTCTTAAAAACATTTAACTTAACGGTAAACCATTGGTTTCTCAATCAATACAGAAAAAACTGTGAAGTAACCTGCATCTTTTGTTCATCAGTACACGTATGGTCGAGACACATAAAAATAAACAAGAATCAACATACCACGAGGCACCCACTTTTAGGGAAAAGAACCAAGGTTCATGAACTCATCGATGAAAAGCTTAATTTAATTTAAATTTTTTATAAATTGATTTTAATTGAGTTTTTACCTGTAATTTTGGATTTTGTCCCTAATATTATTATATATATATATACGACGGTCTTCTATCAGTTTCCGTCTTCCAAATCCACTTACAACGCAGTTGGGCTGAACCCGGAACCATGTGGTTGGGAAGCAAGCTTCTTACCACACAGCCACGCCTGTGCCTATATATAATTGATTTTGATCTAATTTTCTTTGTCGTATTTGGCTGAATTTCTTCTATTATAGTTAATGGATATTTCTCCCACCCCCTACCTCATACTCCTTGTTCAAATTTTTTTTATTAAGGCAGCAACATTAACAACATCAACCTTAAAACTTTAAAATATTTTAAACAGGAAAAAAAAATGGAAGAACAAACAGCTTATGTAGACTCCATGAAATGTTTACGAGACAGGCAGCTTTTAACATATATAGATGAGGAAGAGACGGGGTGGGAGAAGGAGAGAGGAGAGTATGTGTGTGTGTGTGTGTGTGTGTGTGTGTGTGTGTGTGTGTGTGTGTGATGGAAAGTGTTTGGGACAGACAACGAGAAAGAAAGAGAGAAACTGTAAGGGAGGAAGAGAAGAAACGTGAGAGAGAAAGAGAGAATAAGGAAGAGAAATAGGAGTGAGTGACTGACAGAAAGATAGAAAGGGTGAAACAAAGAGGAGTAATAGAGAAGATAAGAAAGACAAAGATAGAGAGAGAGAGGGGTAGTCAGACTGAGTGAGTGGTAGAAAGAATGGAAGAGACAAGATAGAATATGAAATGAATGGGAGATATGTAGAGAAAATAAGAGACATAGATAGATAGATAGATAGATAGATAGATAGACAGATAGAGAGGGAGAGAGAAAGGCAGGAAAATATGAGGAAAATAAGAAGAAAATGAGAACGGTAAAGAAAGAGAGAGAGAGAGAGAGAGAGAGAAAGAGAGAGATACAGAGACAGACGGTGTGAGAGAGTATGTGTGAAATAAAATGAGTGTAAGAGAGATGATGTGAGAGAATTCGAAACAGAGTAGTAGAAGAGGTAGAGAGGGAGAGACAGAGAGAAGGAGAGCGGGAGGGACAGGGAGAAGGAGAGAAGGAGTGGGAGATAAGGGTTAGGGTTAGGGTTAGGGTTGTAGGGAATTATGGAATGGAGTTTAAGTGGGGAATGTGTCTCTAGGTATCCTTCAGAATTATATGTCTTCCAAATTAAACATTTAACTCTATCAGAGTAGCACCAGCAGCAGCAGCAGCACCACTACCACCACCACTATCATCATCATCATCATCACCATCATCGTCATCATCATCATCATCATCATCGTCATCATCATCATCATCATCGTCGTCATCATCATCATCATCATCATCATCATCATCATAATCATCATCATCACCATCATCATCATCTTCATCATCATCATCATCATCATCATCGTCATCATCATCATCGTCATCATCATCATCATCATCACCATCATCATCATCATCATCATCATCCTCATCATCATCATCATCGTCGTCGTCGTCATCGTCGTCGTCACCACCACCACCACCACCACCACCACCACTATTACCACCATCACAGCCACTGCCATGGTCACCGTCATCACTGCCATGGTCATTGACATCATCATCATTGTCATCACTATCATCATTGTCGTCGTCATCATCATCATCATCATCAACACCATCGTCATCGTCATCATTGCCACCCTCATCAGCACCGCCACCAGCACCACCCTCACCACTCTTACTACCACCACCACCAGATGCTGGGATTGTTTGGCGTCTGTTTCTTCACGT
>NC_068994.1:34138624-34139403 GCF_001194135.2 Octopus bimaculoides | reverse complement strand
GATAGCCAATAAGAAAATCTTTGAAGTGACTGTTAACCTTTACCGTGTAAAAATTTATGTAGATACACACACACACACACACACACACACACACACGGCACACACACACACACACACACACGGCACACCACCCTATCTATCTGTCTATCTGTCTATCTGACTGTCTGTCTAACTGTCTGTCTGTCTGTCTGTATGTGTTTCTATCTATCTATCTATCTATCTATCTATATATATATATACATATATATATGTGTGTGTGTTGTGTGCGTGTGTGCGTGTATGTGTGTGTGTGAATATACGCACGTGCGCGCACACACACACACAACACGCAGATACACATACAACACACACACACGCAGATATACGATAGACTTCCATACAGTTTCCGTTTATCAAATTGACTCAAAGCTTTAGTAGAAGCCACTTGGCTAAGCTACCGCACAGTAGAACTGAACCTGCAATGATGTAGCTTGCAAAGAGAGCTTAACCACACAGCCATGCCAAAAATGTTCCTAAACACATTCTAAGAGAAGCAAAGTAGACTTCGTGTTTAAACCATGTTGATTTCTCTTTAACTAGTAAAAGGAAATCGATAAACATGTGTGTTTACTAAAAGACTCACACTCTTGTGATTAGTTTACATCTAAGGAAGACCCAGAATAGAACAATGTGCAGAGATTCTGTCAGCTGAAACATGTTGCCAGTCATTCTAAAATTTAAAAACGCAATAAATTCCAAAATTTAAAAAAAACGGCGGGAACTTAGTTGCCAAAACAATA
>NC_068994.1:34136947-34138452 GCF_001194135.2 Octopus bimaculoides | reverse complement strand
TATATATATATATATATATATATATATATATATGTATATATATATATATACATACATACATCCACACGCGCATATATATATACACACACACATATATGTATATATTCACATATATACATATATATACATATATATATACATATATACATATATATATATTCACACACACACATATATATATATATACACACACATATATATACATGTATATGTGCGTGTGTAATTGTGTGCATGCGTGTATATACGTATATGTATATATATGTATGCATGTATATATATATATGTGTGTGCATATATATTCGTATATGTATATGTATATACATACATTTATACCCATACGTTTATATACGCATGTATTTATACACACATATACATACATGCACACACAAACATATATGCATGTATTTGTTTCCGTTGTTTTTTTTTTCTATTCGTGTGCGCACGCATTTATGGTTGGTCTTGATTTCGCTCTCCCGAGATTTTACTTAAACAGAATGATGGACGCGGGTCATTCGGCAATGCAAAGCAGAGCACAACTAGTGACCTCCATGGTTTTTATGGCACATGAGCCGCGCACTGTATTTTCTCTCTGTATTTTCTCATTTTCGAATTACATGTGAGATGTGAGTCAGAAATAAAGGCAGGCTGCAAACATCTCCCATCGGGATTTCCTGTGTAACACAGCTATTGCCAAACACTTTACCAGAAGGTCACAAAGCAAATATCTCCCGCTGGTTCGCAAAGTATTCTTGATTTGAGAATAAATAAACAAATAAATAAATAGATAGATAGATAAATAAATAAATAAAACCAATCCCTTCCTAACATACCGAAGGTGAAAAGTATACATTTCTCGTGATATTCTTATTTTTATGCTGTTTCCTTTAGACCTCAGCTCACACATACACATACACACACACACACACACACGCACATACACTCCACTGATATAGAGTAATGGCTCACCCGGAGAAGGGTCACCAAAACTGGATCTCGTTTTTGTGTCTCCGGTGATTCCTTGTCTTGAGAAATGAAATGCTACCACAATACAGCAACCATCGTTCGTAAACTGGATGTATTTCTCTCCTCAGTGTGGCAGAAAGAAAAAAAGAAATTTGCCTTCACTTCATAACAATATAAAAGAAATGTGAGCATCTCTCTCTCTCTCTGTCTCGCTCTCACATTGATGTTATTTACGAACCAATTACTGCTTAATCTGTCTTCCTCTGCCGCAGTTTTCTAAATTTTCTTCACAACGTTCTGTCATCTTAAAATGTATTGCCCTGTTGAGACATCGCACCTGCTCTTTCTCTCGCTTTCTCTCTCCCCTATCTATCTATCTATCTGTCTATCTATCTATCTATCTATCTATCTATCTATCTATCTATCTATCTGTCTGTCTGTCTGTCTGTCTGTCTGTCTGTCGCTTCTCTCTCTTGTTTTACACATCCTTCCCACACAATATCCAACACGTCCTCTATGATGGATGTTAATTGAGAGAAATT
>NC_068994.1:34132669-34136705 GCF_001194135.2 Octopus bimaculoides | reverse complement strand
GGGGGGGGGGGAGTCCACGCAACAAAATACAAAATATAGTGATCCATAATAGTATTTTAAATGTCCATGAAAAAATTTTGCTTCCGAGCTAGATTTCTTTCTGCATCATTTTACATAGTTCAGCCTACAAAATGGGAATTTTGAAAGACGTTCCTGTAAAACTAGTTTTTAAATATCGAGTAACTATGGAGGTCCACCAGAATAAAATATTAATCAAAGGCGTCTGTAGATAAAAATGGTTGAGAACTCGTGATGTAGATACCTTCTCTTTAACTGGTTATCTAGTAACGTAGCTAGAATGTGTGCCGCATGGGATAGCCGCCTTTAGTCGAGAAAGTCGACCCTAGGACTTATTCTTTGTAAGCCTAGTACATATTCTTTGTAAGCCTAGTACTTATTCTATCGGTCTCTTTTGCTAAACCGCTAAGTTACGGGGACATAAACACAGCAGCATCGGTTTTCAAGTGATGTTGGGGGGACAAACACAGATGCACAAACATACACACACACACATACATATGCTTACATACGACGGGCTTCTTTCAGTTTCCGTCTACCAAATCCTCTCACAAGGCTTTGGTCGGCCCGAGGCTATAGTAGAAGACACTTGCTCAAGGTGCCACGCTGTGGGACTGAACCCAGAACCATGTGGTTGGTAAGCAAGCTACTTACCACACAACCGTTCCTGCGCCTACCGTGATTTCTTGCTGTCTACTTATTTTATTTTTTTAAAGAGAAATATCATTGTATGTAGTTTCGAAGATAGTGGTGTATCAGAATCGCAGGAGCATTGGACAAAATGCCTTGTGGTATTAAAATAAGGCTCTGAGTTCATATATCACTGAGGTCAATTTTGACTTACGTTCTTTTGAAGTTGATAAAGTAAAGGGCCAGTCTAGAAGAAGGGGTCGATGTTATTAGTTACTTTTCTTCCAAAATTTTTGGCCTATTGCGATCGTGAGAAACTATTGTATCTATCTATCTATCTATCTATCTATCTATCTATCTATCTATCTATCTATCTGTCTGTCTGTCTGTCTGTCTAGCCTTCTGTTTATGTATGTCGCACACGCATAAATACATACGAACACGCACACACACATACGTACACACACATACACGCACGCGCACACACACACACACATACACACACATACATACACACGCGCACACACGCACGCACACACGCACACACACACACACACACACACACACACACACACACACACGCACATATATATATCATCTGTATTGATCAGACTCTTGGATGTTGTTATACATGGCGGAACTCAACGCGCTTCCAATTCTTTTATGATTACGTTATTCTCTTCCATCATGGTCAAAATCGCTTTACGAAATCGTCTTTCCATCGTTCTGCTGAGCCGGACATGCTGCAAGATTCACAGATAACAATTGGACTCACACTCTTTCTTGGATGCCGAGTGGTATCCTAGAAACCAGCAAAAGCTACTCGAAAGGCCTCCACGACGATGGGAAGACGATTTAGCAAATCGAGAATATCAGGCGTGTGTCAACTCAGTGAATTGTATATTTACTGACTCTATATATTCCAGACTGGCTAGGACGATTTCATGTCGGAAGTGACGAGAGTGTGTGGTACTGACAAGCCGCAAAAACGGCGAAATGTGTTTCTGTTACTCTAGCCGTCAGTTCCGAATGGATCACGTCTCGAATAACTCTGAAGTATATTGCGTATTTAACAAAGTGCTTATATTAAAGGGACTTTCCCCGAACGAAAACTGAAGCTCCTGAGTTTTCTTCTATACAGATTCGTTAAGTATGTCAAACACACACACACATACACACAAATACATTCATGTCTACTAACCTAGATATCTTTTACAATCTCCCTTGACACACATACACACACACACACACACACGCATACTTATACACACACACACACGTACACAAGAACGCAAACATACTAACATAGAAATCATTTTCATTCATTTTACTTCCTTATAATGTCATTTCACGTTTTACAAATTTTTCTATTTTTCCCATTTAATTCGTTCCTTTGTCTTCTCTCTCTCTGTTTCTCTTAGTTTCTCTCTCTTTGGTTCTCTCTTTGTCTCTGAGTTTCTGCATTTCCCTTTCTCACATATTATCAATTTCTATCTCTTTTCATCCTCCCTATGTACCTCTGTATAGATTGCATACTCTCTCACATGCACTCCCACATGCACTCACAGACATACATGCATACGCACATTGCAAGCAAAAATACAATGACAACAATAACAACGAAAACGACGACGATGATGATGATGATGTTCATCATCATCATCATCATTATCACCACTACTCATCGAAATTATCAACAGCAGCGGGAGCAACAGCAGCAACAAAGGCAGCAGCAGCTAAACAGGAAATCTATGACTAATTAGGACAAATTATCATAATTGTAAACCTTCAATTTTTTTTTGTAGTATTCTTTAGCTATTTATACATTTACTCTTTTTTTTTTTAATTGGCTGGATGGGTGGGGCTTTTTGATATTTTGAATTTGGAATTTCTGTTAAGTTTTTTTCTTCAAACGCATTTCTTAACAATACAAATTAAATTACAAAAAATTAAAAACAATTAAAAAATATATAAAAAAATTTTTTTAAATAAATAAAAAATCAAAGAAGAAAAACAAAAAAGAAAACAATGAATCATTGAACTGAAGGACACACCCATTACTGGAACCTCATTAGAATAATCGACCAACCCAGATCAATTGCAACAACAAAAAGTATAACAATAATAATAATAATAATAATAATAATAATAATAATAATAATGATAATAATAATAATAATAATGATAATAATAATGAGGTTGGTGTTGCGCTCAAAATTGACTGGATAGAATAAAATCCAAGCAGTTAAAACTTGGGCGATAACATCGCTTCGGTATGGAGCGCGAATTATAAAATGGCAAAGAAAGGGAAGTGATGAAAATGGATATCAGGACCAGAAATTGTTGACAGTACACGAAGCTTTCCACTCTAAGAGTGACACCAATAGGCTGTAAATGTCCAGAAGAAAGTGTGGGTGAAGTTTGATCAGTAACCAGGACTTTATTGAAGCAGAGGAAAATAGCTTAGGACTGTATATGAAAAATACCGTGGAGCCATTGTTGAAACATGCGAATATATAAACATATGCGTATGCGTGTGTGTGTGCTTTCGGTGCAAATGGTTTTGTTAAGAGGTGTCGAGGTTTTACAATTCTATAAATAATAATAACGGTATTTTTGATAAGCATACACACACACACACTTATATAAATAAAAATGTAACAAAAATGCAATAGAGGACATTAAAACATTGGGACAGATAGACGATACAAAGGGGGAACAAGAGAAACAACAATTAGAAGGACAGGCAAAAAAAAGACGGGTCATTCGTGGCTTTCATTCCTCAGTCAAGTTCCAGAAGTCACGACCGTTTTTAGCTGTTACACTTGAGATGCTTCAATCTGGTCCCCCCCCCCAAGTTTAATCTAAGAGGATTAGACCCTTTTGTAAGAAAGTTAGCGAATGTGTACGGCAACAAAGACAGAAACAAACAAAACAAAAAAAATGGAGAACATGATACACAATTACGAATACAAATAAGAAGAAATAACAACAGGTGTCTTTTGTCTGAGAATGAATCAAATTGAGCTGGCGTGTATGAAGTGAAAGCCTAAAAGCAGGAACATAGGAGATGGACATAAGAGGTGTTGGCGGTCGGCGGTTAGGCCAAGAAAGAAGGACCATGGCTGACCTGACACCGGTGACGTGGAAAGAGTAGAGATGGGTAGGGGGCAGCGGGATTGAAGGATTAGAAAAATATCAGAGACAAGCTACAGGGGAGATAAATGAGTGGGAAATAGTGGGAGTTAAAGAAAGAGAGGGCTGGAGCCAGAAAAAGGAAGAAAATGAGAGAGGGAAAAAGATAGAGTAAGAGTCGTACAAAATTTAGTTACATACCTACAATAAGGTGAGCACAAGGTATGTATATATGCATACATACATGCATATA
>NC_068994.1:34131310-34132284 GCF_001194135.2 Octopus bimaculoides | reverse complement strand
ATATATAATTGTTAAACAGGATGTCAAACATTAAGGCAAGGCAAACGTCTCAAGTCATATACAGTATTATTATAGGAAGACATTCAAAATCTTACAGCGGTTTTTGGGATATCCCCGAGTATGGGATATTCCGTCATCAGAGACAAATTGGGGAAAAAATACGGAAAATGAGAATGGTATATATCAATAAGATGACAACATAGAGGAAGGGAGTAAAAGAATAAGGAGATGGAAAGAGAGAAGAAAAAAGAAGCATAAAAGATCATAGTTCAACTTTCCGAAGTAATAGGAACCAAAACATGAGTCCTTAGGTGCAATCCTGCGTAGATTCATGAGTGTAAGTCCTTAGGTGCAGTCCTGCGTATATCCATGTGGATTAAAGACCTTATATAGAAGACACCCCAAGAAAAAGGCGCAAACATATCAACGTTCAATAACAGAAGTATGTATTCTGTAGTAGTAGTAGTAGTAGTAGTAGTAGTAGTAGTAGTAGTGGTGGTGGTGGTGGTGGTGGTGGTGGTGGTTATTGTCGTCCTCGTAGTAGTTGTGATAACGGTCTTTATGGTAAGAGATTCTGTGACAGTGACAATAGTGGCTGTTGTAGCTTTGGTTGTATTACTTCCTGAAACATCATAATACCGTGTATATATCATTAGAAACATCGATAACATATCTGCAGAAATATCATAACATTGTGTAAAGACGTATCTATAGAAACATCATAGCGCCGTGGATATATCAATAGAAACGTAATAATGTCGTGTATATATACATCTTTCATCTTTCACTTGTTTAATTCTTTAGACTGTGGACAGGCTGGGACACGCCTTGAAGATATTTAGTCGTACAAATGGTGCCTATTCTATCGGTTTCTTCTTACCGAACCGCTTACTCACGAGACGTAAACAAACTAGCACAAGTTGTTAAGCAGAAGGAAACACACACACACACACACACACACACACACACACACA
>NC_068994.1:34128331-34130700 GCF_001194135.2 Octopus bimaculoides | reverse complement strand
ATATATATATATATATATATATATACATACAGGGTTTCCCAAAAAGATGTACTCACTCTTTGACAGACGATCGCTAATGTATTGTTTTTGTTTTATTTCTAAATGACAATAAATAATCGTTTCTACAGCAATTTAACTTCTTAGGACTGTATGTATATCAATAAACATCTGCTTGAACACAAAATGCATGAGTACTGGGAAGTCAAAGAGTGAGTACATCTTTTTGCGACACCCTGTATATATATAAATATGGCTGTAGACCGGGCGATGTGTGTTTATAATATCATAATGTTGTGTATGTTGTTGCTTATTCCTTCTCGAGTCATGCCTGGCTCATAAGGGCCAGTTTCCAGGTGAACTGCTAGATGCAGGAGGAAAGAGTGAGAGAAAGAGTCAGCAGAACTTCTGCCGGAGCCACGTGGAGCTTAGGTGTTTAGCCCATAAACACACTCATTACCCGGTCTGAGATTCGAACCCGCGATTCCTCGACCATGAGTCCGCTGCTCTCACCACTAAGCTATGCGCCTCTACAATGTTGTGTATACATCTATAAATTCTAATACATGATGATTACAATGTTATTAAACCGACAGTCCGACAGTCAGTTAGGCAGTCAGTTAAACCAAACAATCAATTTCGTGTTTGCGTAATTATTCTATATTATTATTTCTATATTAGCATTATCATCATTAACGTTATTATCAATATCACTATCACCATCATTAAATATCATCACCACCATCATCATCAATCATCATCATCAATCATCATCATCAGTACCAGCAGCAGCAGCAGTAGCAGTAGTAGTAGTAGTAGTAATTTCCTCTCAAACGTTTTTAAGTACACTCCCACTCAAATTTGTAAATCTGTCTCCCACTCGTCCGTCGCCCTGATGGCGAATAAAAAAGTGGTCGTAGTCGTCGTCTCATCATCATCATCATCATCATCATCATCATCATTATCATTATTATTATTATTATTATTGTTGTTGTTGTTGTTGTTGTTGTTGTTGTTGTTATTATTATTATTAATAATAATAATATTATTATTATTTTTTATTATTATTTATGTTTGTCTATACACTTTTTGTTGCTTTTTAAAAAAAAAATTATATCAATTTTATATTAATTCATATCGAAATTTTTCTCAGATCTTATTGGAACTAAAATATTCCGATTATTCAAACAACCCTCTTTTGCAATGTTGTTGTTGTTATTATTATTATTATTATTATTATTATTATTATTATTATTATTATTATTGCTATTATCATTATTGTTATTATAATATATTTTTACTTTGTTTCATTAATTTATTATTTTTTTTATATTACTCTTTTCCCCTCCTTTTGTTCAAAGCATTTGTTTTGATATTTCATATAGATTTTTTTTTTTATTGTGTTTTAAGTTAATGTTAAAGTTTTTCCTTTTTTAGTTCGTATTTTAATATTTTGTTTTATTTGATTTGATTTGCTTTAAAAATCTGAAATTGTTTTGTTGTCGTTATAGTAACTTGTTCATATAGCCGCTGCTACTACTACTGCTGCTGTATATTTTACAGTGTTGCTGTTTGTCCTTATTCGTGTTGTTCTTCTTAATGTTATTCATATCGACTTTGAAGTTAATGCTGTTGTTGATACAGATTGTTGCTGGTTGCTATGGATACGTGTTCTTGTTATAGTCGTCGTTGCCATCGTCATCGTCTTCGCCGTCGTCGTCATTGTTATAGTTGCTGCTGTGTGGCCCCAGACCAGACAGGCTTCAATGAGCAGACATATCCCCTGACGAACAAAAAATTTGGCGCCTTAAAATTTAGGCCTAATCATGCGCTCATTTTGGGGTTCCGATTTCAAATATGCTGGCGAAAGTGTGGCTGAGCGACAACGTTTGTAGGCACAGGCGTGGTTGTGTGGTAAGAAGTTTGCTTTCCAGTCATATGGTTCCAGGTTCAGTCTCACTGCATAGCACCTTGGACAAGTGTCTTCTGCTATAGCCTCAAACCGGCCAAAGCTTTGTGAGTGAAGACTGTTGAATGAAACAAGAAACTGAAAGAAGCCTGTCGTATATATATAATACAAATAATATATGAGTATATGCATATATACGTACATATATGTACATACCTACATCTACATGTATATATAGATGCATATCTGGGTACAGGATGTTGCAAAAAACGTGGACAAAATGGTAAACAGAGTACAGAAAACACACAGGCCACATAGAGAACATTCCCTTCATCAGCTGCCACCATTCTAAACTAATATATATAAAAGAATTTGGTGCATCAGTAAAACTCAAAAAGTGTTATTCAAAATTTTATTACAACGAATTTGACAAAAGGTGAATGGCCGTATTAAAAAATTCGTT
>NC_068994.1:34114858-34120636 GCF_001194135.2 Octopus bimaculoides | reverse complement strand
ACACACACACACACACACACACACACACACACACATATATATATATATATATATATATATATATGATTCGAGCTTTCAGAGAGCTTTCGTCTTTGAAATTCAGTCAGAAGTCATTGGTCGTCCCAAGTCTTATAGTTGAAGACACTTGTCCAAGATGCTGTGCAGTGGGACTGAACCCAAAACGTCGCGGTTACAAAGTAAACTTCTGAACCTCACACAGCTTTGCTTGTGTCTATATGTCGATGATTTGAACCTGAAACCCACTGAATATAATCTAATGCCTCTCTGTTACACTCCCTCTTTTACTCTCATTCAGTCTTTCTCTCTCATTCTAACTCTCTCACGCTTGCTCCCTCCCTCTATACCTCTCTCTATTCTCTCTCTCTCTCTGTCTTCTATTCAGCTGTCTCTATTTCGCTATATGATAAATGTGAATGTTATAAAGAAAAAGAAAATTTAATTGTCATTTTCTTTCGCTTTTTCATTGCCCATTTCCGGTTAAACAACAGTTTTACTGGTACTTTCTCATATTTTCGTAACCAGGCGTAGTGTAACTGATTTTTTATCACTTGGCATTTCTACATATACATGCATATATAGGTGTATATATATCAAGTATATGCATATACATACATACATACACACACATATATATGTATGTATATATGTATGTACATATACATTTATATTTCTCTATTTTACTTTCTCTCTCTCTCTATTTATCTCTGTCTCTGTCTGTCTGTCTGTCTGTCTCTCTCCCTCTCTTTCTCTCTTTCTCTCTCTCTCTATATATATATGTATATACATGCATATTATACATATACGTGTATGTTATATATATATATATATATATATATATATATATATATATATATATATATATATATATATATGTATATATACGTATATATATGTATATATATATTTGTCTCTGTGTAGCTATGTATGCATGCATGTATAGGCATGTATATGTATATGAGTGTATGTGTGTGTGTGCATACAAATACACGTCCATACACATTTATATCCACACTACTGTGCGTTCACACACATTTTTCAATGTATTATCCTGTAAATATATTTACTGCATACATCACTATGCATCGTTGAGTATTATGTAAACAAGATGGTGACACAGTAATAAACATGGCGGTCGTGGCAATCCACATCATCATCATCATGACTACCGTCATCATCATTATCACCACATCGTCATTTTCGTTATCGTCATCACCATCACCACCTCTATGATGCTGCTGCTGCTCCTGATGATGATGATGATGATGATCATCATCATCATCATCATCATTATCATTATCATCGTCGTTGTCGTCATCATGGTTGTATCATATTTATCCAGTTAATCTCTAGGCTGTAGCAGATTAGAAGTCCACCGTGCTGCCTCACAGGAAATTATGCTAATTCTTATAATCATCATTCGTTAATATGATGATGATGATGATGATGATGATGACGACGACGACGACGACGACGACGACGACGACGACGATGACGATGACGAAGATGCTGATGACAAGGAGGATTATCTTGTAAGTATTAGCAGAGTTAAGAGATGATCTGCAACAACCGCTGGCTTGTTTCGAATGGCGAGTTTGGTGAGATTGGTGATGACAGCGAAGGTGATGAAGGTGGTGTGGTCAACAAAGGCTGTGATGGTGAGGATGGGTCATGCAGGTGGGAAAGGTGGTGAGGTGGCATTGATGGGGAAGGAAGTAGGATGGTGAAGGCTGTGTGAGGTTGGAAAGGGTGCGATGGTCGTGATATTCTGCGCAGTATCTGATTGTTAGAAGTAGCAATGTAGGAATCAATTTTATATTCGTGACTATCTCAAAAAATCCCTCTGATTGTCTTGGAAAGGCATGTCTCTCATAACACCTGACCTGATTCAGTAGACCTAAACGCATTTCAGCCGTGTTTTTCCTGTTTTTTTAAATTTTATCTATTCTTTTTACTTTGTTCAGAAAATGTTGTTGTTGTTGTTGGCACTCCGTTGCTTACGACGTCGAGGGTTCCAGTTGATCCGATCAACGGAACAGCCTGTTCATGAAATTAACGTGCATGTGGCTGAGCACTCCACAGACACGTGTACCCTTAACGTAGTTCTCGGGGATATTCAGCGTGACACAGTGTGACAAGGCTGACCCTTTGAATTACAGGCACAACAGAAACACGAAGAAAGAGTGAGAAAAATTTGTGGTGAAAGAGTACAGCAGGGTTCGCCACCACCCCATGCCGGAGCCTCGTGGAGCTTTAGGTGTTTTCGCTCAATAAACACTCACAACGCCCGGTCTGGGAATCAAAACCGCGAACCTATGACCGCGAGTCCGCTGCCCTAACCATTGGGCCATTGCACCTCCAGAAAATGCGAAACAGCATTATTTAACATTTTTGTTTAAGATGTAGTGAATTATTTGCAGATATTTCATGACTAAAGTATGACTTGAATTGAAATGGTTTGCTATTTATCGCGCAGTTTGCTTTGGATTTTCTTCATCTATGAATTTCAGAAGCTCAATATTGACAGAGCATGGTCTTCTACACCAAAGGGAATCTGCGAAAGAAAAAATTCCTGAGCAAAACTGATAAAGCCCATTGTTTTCATGCCTGGATATTTAAAGCTTGATTTTCATAAACAGAATGAATATTTCGTGCCATTTCTATTGCTGAAGAGCTCATTTTGGTGACTGTTTCAAACAGTGACAGGCAAGAAGCTCCTACGTTGAGGATTTGGTTACTATTTCTACCAAATCTAGTGACACGCAGAAACTCACACATTGACTGGTGTTATTTAGTGTATAAAGTTGAACATATAAGATGCTGATCTTCATTCTAGAGTCAGTCCTAACATGGTGAATTTTCCGTATGCTATTTTAAGCTTTTTCTTTATCTTTTTGTTGTTGATACTGTGTGGCTTCGGTCAGATCTGATTGGTCAAAGACACTTCAGCCGTGACCATCTCATTTCAGAGAAAATGCCTTAGTATAAGGAATCCTCCCTCACAGCATGATGAACCATATTGCTTTTATTCTTCTACTTTTCTTTGTTGATTCTGTCATGTGACTTCTAGGTCAGTTCTAATTCAAGCAGACAAGACTCTATGGTACAAGCAGGAACAGTCGAATGAATGATTGCACATGCGTGTGACCACAGATCCATACGTATTGGAATATTAAATTTGATCTCTCTCCATTTATTTGGAAAGTAACTTTCTTCACAATGTGCTTGCACTACTAGAAACAACAGCCAAATCTGCTTCAAACTTCACCCTTCAATCTTGAAAATAGTTGACTAGACAATCAAGTAACTCAGTCTGGAGTACGATATTTTAGGATAAAAAAATATACATTACTGTCACGGCTAGAAAGTCGGCTGCTCATTAAAGATTGTCACGCAGAAAGTCACGAGAAAAGCCTCTTCGTCGTTGCTCAACCTGCGAGACATAACAGTAAATTCTCCCTCAGATAACACTCAGTCGTCTATAGAAAGAGAAAGTACTTACTGGATAATGCAGACCGAGAAGAAACCCGAAATCAAATGGTTAGACATGGGAAAGGCCTTGGTCGTAGGTCTGTTTGACTAGGGTCGTGTTGGGCATGAACAACAACGAAAACAACAAGCGATAAATGTCAAGGCTCATAGACTAGCAAACTCGCTTGCTTTGCCAAGCTTAAATATAAAATAAATAGAAGTCGTGATTTGCTTCTTGCCAGAGGTTGCATGAACACGACTTATAATAACTAATCAACTAACTTTATTAATCCTCTCAAATATATAATATGAAACTTTGTTGAACTTCAATCCTTAGTTATTTCAGAAACATGCAAACTTAAATCGTGAAATATGTAATCATGAAATCACTTAGATTGTGCCAAAATTTGAATTCAATTGTAATTACTATTATCTTAATATAATTTAGTGTATTCCGATTATCAGGCTTATAAAGATGGTACAGATGATAAGTCGCTGAGTAAGAGTTCATTTTGTTGATAAATAACTGAGTTCAAATCCAACCAGCCACTTTCGACATTGCATTTTATTCCGCCGTTAGTCTGCAGGAAATATTTACAAGATTCAATTTAAGAGATTACAGTTGCTCCAACACAGAATCTGTGTCTGTCTATGCGTATGTCCTTTGCTGAAAACTTGGTGGTGGTAATAATCGTTTTATGAGTCGACAGCTGTCATGTATATATATGTATGTATCTTTTACTTGTTTCAGTCGTTAGATGCAGCCGTGCTGGGGCATCGCCTTGAAAAGTTGTAGTTGAACAGCTCGACTGCAGTACTTATTTTTTAAAGCCAGTTTCTTATACTATCGAACTATTGCGCCGAAATGCTAAGTCATGGGGGATGTAAACAAATCAACACTGGTTGTCAAGCGGTGGTGGAAAACACATACAAACAGAAAGACACACACACACGTATACATACATACATACATACATACATACATACATACATACAGAAATACGTATATACATATATACGAAGGTCTTGTTTCAGTTTCCGTCTACCAAATCCACTCACGAAGCATTGATCGGACCGATGCTATTGCAAAAGACACTTGCAAAAGACTATTGCAAAAGACTATTGCAAAAAAAGCTATTGCAAAAGACACTGCGTCACGCAGTGGTGGTGGTGGTGGGAACTTGGAACCATAGGGTCATCAACTGACCGGGGTACAGCAACAACCAAGTAGCATAGTGAGCAGAAACGACGATAACAACAGGAATTTTCACCTAGTATATAGGATTATTGAAATCTACAATGTCATGATGAATCATGAACTTAGCTGTTGTTACTGTTGTTTAAACTCTGGTCAGTTCTCTTTGAACAGGCATAGGGTTAAATACATAGCTGTGACCTTCCTGCCTTTGGTCAATTTTACGTTTCTTTCCTTCAAGGTCGATAAATAATGCTATTTATGAGCGATGAATTGACGGAAGAGAGTTGGGCCAGTTCTTTTGCATTCTGAGTTCGAATCCTGCCGTGGCCTACATGTATGGTACACTTAATCCTTCACTCGGTTTAACACCACCATCAAAACCACCAGCACCACCACCACCACCACCACCACCAGCAGCAGCACCAAAACCAGCACCAGCACCACCACCAGCACCACCACCAGCACCACCACCACCACCACCACCACCAGCTGGTAACCCCGACGCTTTTTAATGGAGTTTAGTCTGCTGCAAATATTGTGAGTTCGAATCCCACCAAGGCCTATATATATATACCGTATACTTGATTCTTCACATGGTTTAACACTAACACAACCACCTGGCAACTCCGGTGCTTTCAGTGGAACCCAATCTGTTGCAAATATGTGTGCCCGGTCTTCAATTTCAAGTTACCTTCCCTCTTCACTCCTTCTGATCTCAAAGGCTCTGTATAATAATACGGGCAATGCTTTCTCTCCTGACAAAGGAATAAATAATTATCTTATAAACTTCATCAGCTTACAACAGTTTCTGCTATAAATCCATTGCACCGTTCTGCTATAAGGTGCATCTCCCTGTAGCTTCAGCGGAGCTCCGAGGGATAAGAATTTAGAAACTTCGGGAGAACGGGAATTGTTTTAACGGTTGAACTCGAAGTAGATAAAGCTATGAATAATGACGTGTAAATGATATTGGGTTCAGAAACCCTTTGGATAGAAAAAGTCGAAAGCTACCTGCAGGATAGACAAACAGACAGACAGAGAGACTCACACAAACACACACACACACACACACACACACACACACACACACA
>NC_068994.1:34112943-34114420 GCF_001194135.2 Octopus bimaculoides | reverse complement strand
TGTATATACTCACATACATACACAGCAATGCCTTTCATACACCATCCTACACATACACAAACACGCATACATAATCGTGTGCATAAAGCTTCGACGCATATACATGTAAGCAAATATACTCAAATCGACACAATAACATTCGTATATACTTACATATCTATGCAAGAGTATACGCACAGCCTTACATATTTACACAAGTACACACACACACATGCTCACAAACATACACATACGCACATAAACACATACACACACATACAAATGTACATACACAATTTCAAAACAAATAAACATCCGTCAATTCCTAGATACAAACAAATGCTAAATTTTACTCACATATACAGGCATGCCTGAATACTCTGCTATGCAGCGGTGTACAGAAACGCACACACGCACTCTCTCTCTCTCTCTCTCTCTCTCTCTCTCTCTCTCACACACACACACATACACACAGCATGCATATATATCCTCATGTATATGCATGCATACATATATACGTAAGCATACACGTACACATAATATATGCATAAATAAGCACATAAATACATACACAGATAAATACAGATACATAAACACAAGCAAATACATAATTATACCCGTGCAAACACACGCATAAATATATGCATACACATAAATACACATGCACAAACACATACACACATGCATGACTATATACAGAGAAAGCAGACACATAAATGTACACACAGAAACACACATAAATATACATACACGAAAGCAACACACAAGTATATATACAAAGTTTGGATGCCTCATACGCCAAAACTTTCATGCATACACTCCAATATATACACAGACACGCAGATACATACACATATACAAATGAATATATGTACATGCATACACACATACACGCACATAATAAAATACGCATGCAACCGCATATGCACGTACACTTAAACCTGGATGTGGAAACTAGTTCATACACACACACACACACACACACACAAACACATACTCCACACGTTGGAGCAGAGACGCAAGCACATATATGCATGAATAAAGATACACGCACGGGCACACGCGTATAGACAGACGTACAGAGCCACACAGCTATCAGGAAGGAACAATGCTGTGTTCCTGCCTGTCGAAGTTAAGCCTGAACTAAGTCTAGAATAGAAACTGCAAAGACAGTTTTAGCTCAGACATTGCTGTTCTATCAGCTGGAAACTTCCTCGTTGTTTTAGCAGAGATATAGCTGTTCCATCAACTGGAAAGCTTCCTGCTTGTTTCCGTAACCTTTAGATCGTATCGGGTTCAAATTCCTTCTCTTCAATTCAGTAACTTCGGAAATTGTTGGTTGCAAGCCAAATTGTGAAAATATGAGAGCACTAAAATTTCCATGTGTTTGTGTATCAGTAAACATGTACATACATGCATACATAAATAAATACATACATACATACATACATAAATACACTCATACATACACACATACATATACTGTATGTACATATAT
>NC_068994.1:34106552-34109413 GCF_001194135.2 Octopus bimaculoides | reverse complement strand
GAAAAAAGACAAAGTAGAAAATGCTAAAATACTTTTATAAAGAACGTTACAGAACCGGTTTCGATCCTTGAGATCTTTTCAACAGTAAATATGAATAATAGATTTTTGAAACATTATTGAAAAATTAAATTTTGGTAAATTTAAAAGAAAAGTCTTTTTAAAGACATATTTGTATAGTATTCAAGTAACAGCGGCATTTTTCTTGTTTCTGCCTGTCTCTGTTTCACTTCCCACAAGAATTAACAAGAATTATTTCTTTATCAAGTACTAAATCTCAAGCTAGAGGACCGTGTATGTTTAGAATAAAGGGCAAGAGTGAAATGACAGCTCATGGCTAGGTATGGTCATAAATATTGTCATATGTATCCCTTTTCCTCTGGGATATATATATATAGGTTCAGAAACACATACACACATTTATATATATTAAGAAATAAGCAGAAAATGTTTGAGAATTTTATTAGTGATAAAACAAAGTATTTACATTCTCATCATTCTTATCAAAATATGCCACCAGTTCCAATCGTTTAAAAAGAAGAGTTAGTCAGGCTATTTTTCTTACACACACACACAAACACACATATACATTGACTGGCATATACGTACATATATAATTTTAAAATTAGTATGTTTAGAAGCATAAAAATCGCGAACATTAACCAAATAAAGTTTTCATTTCAAGAATAGAGTCTAAAATTTTATCCACACGCGCGCACACACACACACACACACATACACACACACACACACGCACGCACGCACACACACACACACACATGTATATATGCACATACGCGAAGACACCTGCATAACTATACATAAAGAACAGTTTTCATTCATATTAATTTGATTTCTGTGTCGTGACCAAAGTTGCATGAATTAGTTTGTTTAGGTCCACATGTTACGATATTGTGAGACAGGAGCAAACCAGAGTAGCAGCAGTAGTAGTTGTAGCAGTAGTAGTAGTAGTAGTAGGGTGTAGACAAAGGTATATCTGGGCAGGACTCGGTGATAAATATCAAAGAAATGTATTCCTGCATGTATTCCTGAAATGTTTTCTCACCCAACCTCCTAGTTTCCCCCTCACGCATTCAGTTTCCTTCTGTCCCACCCTTTCTCTGTCTTTCCATCTCTGTGTCTCTGTCTCTCTCTATATATATTTCGTTGGACCTGATCAGATGTATGGTTCTTCTGTTCAATGAATATAGTCCCCACCCCATTGCCGCCCAAATTCCACTTTTGGTTTTGTCTAAGCTTTTAGCGCCACAATATATTGTGAATAGAGTCATGGCTATTTTTGCTCTGCACATAAAAACATGCGTACAAACATACATGGATAAATATATACATATATCTTTATATCGCTTTCTCTCTCTCTCTCTCTCTCTCTCTCTCTCTCTCTCTCTCTCTCTCTCTCTCTCTCTCTCTCTCTCTCTCTCTCTCTCTCTCTCTCTCTCTCTCTCTCTCTCTCTATCTATCATCTTATTTATGTATTGTTGATATCATTAAGAATTTATGAACATTCGCGAGAAAGTGAAATAATTCATTTTTGGAATTCTTCGAAACATACATAAAAAGCTATAAATAAAAATATGTAAACATTGACCTGAAAAACCCCTTTTGGGTTAATTAATTCGACGGCTGCTCGTGAGATTGGAACCCACATCACCTGTAGATGTAACAGGCGTTCTGCTATTGTACCAAAGCAATCTTTCGAATTTTAGAAATTTTATTGGATCAAATCCAAGACATCTCCAGCATAGTCATTCCACCTTTTCGAGGCATGACAACTGAAACTAACTCACTGTGGCCGTGGCTGACAAAAGACTGCAGGTGGAACTCTCTTGCTGGCGAAGTCTAATTCACTCATCGCTATCCCAATTAGGCGAAGTGTACAGGCTAAGGAGCGAAATGCTTGTGAACCTGAGATACCTGTTGATGGTATTGAAGAGTTTTCGACATTGCAACAAATGCAATACCTCTGAATTGCTCCTACAGTTTCTGTGGGAAATAAGCATCTCAGATGCTTATTCCCTTCCCTAGGATTTCATTAAACTTCATAATTCAATTCTATATTTAAGAGATGAGGAATTATGTACATTATTTACATTATTTACATTCGACGGATATTTGTCCTCATCTTGTTTGTTGTTAACACGTTCGGCTGATATACCCTCCAGCCTTCATCAGGTGTCTTGGGGAAATTTCAAACCTGGGTTCTCATTCCTAAAGTATTTTTCGGTGTTATTATTATTATTATTATTATTATTATTATTATTCAGTTCACTGCCTGGAATCGAACTCGGAATCTTGGGGTTAGTAGCCCGCGCTCTTAACCACTACGTCATATGCCCGTGGGCATATGATTCAAGATAATAGGATGTGATCTTAGTGAAATTTGACCTTTATTTTTATCAGATCAAGCTACAAAGTAGAGGCACCTTTAATAGTCTCGTTTTCTCACAGTTAGTGTGCTGTGCTGGAGTGACAAGTTATTTGATCATAATTGAACGTGTAGAGTAAGGAATTTTGAGAACTAAAGCATAACCAGATATTCTTTTATTTTAAGAATTCTTGCTTCTTTAAGTTAGCCGACCCATTGGATATGGTTCGTAGGCAATCTCTGGTTATGAGATTTATTTTAAGTTCTTTAGACTTTGCTGTGATTTA
Source organism: Octopus bimaculoides (assembly GCF_001194135.2). NCBI lineage: Eukaryota > Metazoa > Mollusca > Cephalopoda > Octopoda > Octopodidae > Octopus > Octopus bimaculoides. Next base: position 34,106,743 of record NC_068994.1, on the reverse strand, counting down.
TTGCGGAATGATATAGTCCCAGTAGATCTTGTTTATTGTCTGTTCATTAGTGTAATTGTTTCTTGTGTTGGTACAGGTGTAATATTCATAGATTAAATAGTTTTGAAGACTTCACTTCATTAAGTATGTAAGCCACTGCTTAAATGTAACAAAATGAAAATCTTACTATCGTGGTATATATATATATATAT
>NC_068994.1:34103823-34106169 GCF_001194135.2 Octopus bimaculoides | reverse complement strand
TAATGTGCATTCTAACCGCTTGATTTATTCTTTTGAAAACACTAGTATTTCCAGATTATCATTTAGGCATTTACTCACATAATCAAGTACATCAATTATAGTTGGTATATAGAAGCCGGTGATTTCGAAGCAGTTGTTCGTAACTATCCACCTTCTGTTGGATTTTTGAACAAATATTAACATCTACAGGGAAGCTGATCTTTATGACGATAAATTCTTGTCTCAAAGGACGGCATACGGTATGGTAAGGTTGCACTTGGCAGAAGTTGTGAGGGCAAAGTTTCACTAAAGTTCCTTACATTGATGCTTAAATACTCTTTTACTCTTTTACTTGTTTCAGTCATTTGACTTTGGCCATGCTGGAGCACCACCTTTAGTCGAGCAAATCGACCCCAGGACTTATTCTTTGTAAACCTAGTACTTATTCTATCCGAACCGCTAAGTTATGGGGAACTTTGCCGAACCGCTAAGTTATGGGGACGTAAACACGCCAGCATCGGTTGTCAAGCGATGTTGGGGGGACAAACACAGACACACAAACACACATACATATATACATATACGTATATACGACGGGCTTCTTTCAGTTTCTGTCTACCAAATCCACTCACAAGGCTTTGGTCAGCCCGAGGCTATAGTCGAAGACACTTGCCCAATGTGCCACGCAGTGGGAATGAACCCGGAGCCATGTGGTTGGTAAGCAAGCTACTTACCACACAGCCACTCCTGCGCCTGTATGATATGTATGTTTTCCTTTGAGTTTTATTTAGGTTCTTCTTAAGGGAGATCAAGCCGGTCGTTGACAAGGCGACAAGACTTTTTGAGTTAAAAGAGTTCCCGGTGTTTGTAAATATGTGTTTGAGATGGTTTGTTGGTTGCATTTATTAACCTAATGCATTTTAAATGGCGAATCATTGGAATGCCTCACAAACCTTCACTGTGCCCCTAATAGATTGAACTTGAAGTATTCAAGTCAGCTTCTTTTGCTCTTTCTTTGACAAACCTAGTATTTCTAAGTTTTCTTTTTGTGTGTGTATAAATTTGTAGGTATATAGCTCAATGAACCTATGATGATAGGTACAAATAAGAATTTATAATCAGGGTACAAGAGCTTTATATATGTATGTTGTATGTATGTATGAATATATGTATTGTATGAATGCATACATGTATTGTATGAGTGAATGTATCAATGTATGCCTGTATGTATGTATGTATGCTTGCATGTATGTATGTGTTTTTGTCTTTATTGTTGTTAATCGCTGCAAAATTCCTTGTGTTATCGACACCCTAAGGTGGGAGGTTCACTCCCAAAAGAGAATAGCCAGAAACAAAAGCTAAAACAAAAAAAAAGCTATTTAATAGAGATAAATAAACAAGTACTAAACTATACATTGGAATCGATATAATTGATTGAACACCTTCGCGTCTTTACCCACACCCGGCAGCTGTCCAATGACGAACACAAGTTAAAGAATATACATTTGTATGTATAAGTATGTATATCAATTCTAAAGTTATATCAGTAGATAAACGAAAGGAAATTAGCTATAAAGAAATGTGGAAAAGGTTTACACCAAGCAAACACCCGATTACATGGTAATAGTTTAACACGCACCGGCGCACGTACATACGTTGAATGATGGTATTCATAGTTATGCCTATTATATATGTATATATGTATATGTATTTATACGCGCACACACACGCTCACACACACACACACATACACACAAACACAAAACCAGTATGACTTGTTAAATATATTTTTCTTCAAGACAACATAACCGCCATTTTCAAAGCTTTTTTCATAACTATTTTTGCATTAGTTGCTGTTTTTATTGTTGTTGTTGTTGCTATTTGGCAAATAAAGAAACGATCATCAGCATTGTCACGACGACGACGACGACGACCACCACCACCACCATCATCATTATCAACATCATCATTGATATAAATGACATACTTGTTATTCACTAACTCTTTCATCTCCATGATTTCATTCGCTTTTTGCTTGTTTGTTTTTTTAGTTTTATTTCATATATTTATTTCATATTTCTGTTTTACTTTTTCTTAACTTTTTCTTTCTTTCTTTTTTTCTTTTTCTCTTTCTTTCTTTCTTTCTTTCTTTCTTTCTTTCTAGCCTTTACACGTTCGTCTTCTCTTTTTTCCTACCTCAATCTTGTCTTTTTGCTATTTAAAAAAAATAAAACACAAATCTTCTTCTTTTCCTTCCTTTGTTCCTTTCTTTCATCTATTTCTTCTTCTTGCTCTAGTTCTTGTTTTTAATCTCCTCCTCCCCCTCCTTCCTCCTCCTCCTCCTCCACCACCACATCCTCCTCCTCC
>NC_068994.1:34101806-34103601 GCF_001194135.2 Octopus bimaculoides | reverse complement strand
TCCTCCTCCTCCTACTACTACTTCTTTTGTTCTTGTTCTTGTTCTTGTTCTTGTTCTTCTTTTTCTTCTTGTTCTTGTTCTTGTTCTTTTTCTTATTTTTCTTCTTCTTTTTCTTCTTCTTCTTCTTCTTCTTCTTCTTCTTCTTACTTCTCTTTCTTCTTTTTCTTCTCTTCCTACATCTTGTGGTTGTTGTTGTTCATCATCATCATCATCATCATCATCATCATCATCATCTTCTTCTTCTTCTTCTTCTTCTTCTTCTTCTTCTTCTTCTTCTTCTTCTTCTTCTTCTTCTTCGTATTTTAAACGCTCCTTTTTTTTCTTTCCTTTTTAATTTATATTATTTTTGTTTCCTTGTTTTCCCTTCTATCTATTCGACCTGGATAAACTCAATTTCTCTTTGCATTACACAGAAGAATATCGGAACAGTGTTTTTAATATTTATTGTAAAATTAGATAGCCAAGTCGATAAACAGTAAGATCTCTTATTATTCACAATGTGTAGCTTGCTACAGAGATATTAACACTTAAAGACCTTTGCATAAATTCCTGCAAATTGCTGACTTTAGCTGACGACTGCATACTTACCTATTCCATGCACGACATCTTCAACTTGAATTTATTCTTCGTTGAGTAATCCCGGTGTAGTAAGTTCTATTTCGATATAGTGTTGTTGTTGTCGTTGTTGCTGGAGGTGGTAGTGGTGATGGTGGTGACGTTGGTGGTATGAAGATTGGTTCTATCGAAAGAAAGATATAACACTTTTAAGACAAAGGAATGGTTTAAAGAGGAATGAGGAATGGACAAGAGATAGATAGAGAGAGTGGGAGAAGTAGGGAGAGTGGGAAAAGAGACGGAGAAAAGTAGAGAGTAAAATACATACAAGTATAATGGAGGTTGAGAAGAGAAAAAAGAGAGATAGACAGCAAATATAAGAGATGGTAACTCGTCTGTGAGCCTGTGCTTGTGGTATATGTGTGTGCGTGTGCAAGTGCGCATGTGCGAGTGCGCGTTTGTGTTTGTTGTGTGCTTGCGATTATAAACATATGACATATATATGTATATATAGATACACACACATATATACGGACGTACATATGCGTGCATATATATAGAGAGAGGGAGAGAGAGAGAGAGAGAGAGAGAGAGAGAAAGAAAGAAAGAAAGAAAGAGAGAGAGAGAGAGAGAGAGAGAGAAAGAGAAAGAGAAAGAGAGAGTATAACGGATGGATAAATACATAGCGTTGCTATTATGTTAAATTGTCGCATGTCCAACTTTGGCCAAATTCTTTTTTATCAATATTTATTTCTGTTTGCAATAGCCAGTTCTTTTGGTCAAACTATCGTATCTCCAACTGCTTCAGATGCCAAGCTATCAACATTGCGAATGCGTAGTACAACGGTTTTGCTATAGAATGGTGAAACTATTTTTTCATTTTCTGAGAAAGCAACGTTTTGGACTTACAACACTTTTGCGTATAAGCAACGATAGATATTGTGATGGACAGAGAAATAGATAGATAGATAGATAGATAGATAGATAGATAGATAGATAGAGACAGAGAGAGAAAGAAAGATAACAGAGAACTAGATGGATAGACAGATGGACAGACATATCGCCAGACAGATAGATTGATAAAGAGATGGATGGATGAAAAAGAAGAATCAATCTTAAAAGAGCCGAATGAATTTATAGTAATTGAGAGAGAAGTAGTAAGAGGAGAAGAGATAATTAGAAAGGATAAAAGAAGAAAGTGTGGGCGGTTTATACGTATATATGTGGCCTGAGTGGGAAT
>NC_068994.1:34099610-34101628 GCF_001194135.2 Octopus bimaculoides | reverse complement strand
CCCCACCCACCCACAGACATACACACACTCACACACCCATGCACACGCACACACCTACGCATAGTCACATACGTATGAATGTTCCAGTTTTACTTTTCGAATTTCTTATCACTGCATAAAGTGTTGGTTTCTAATCCAAAAGTAAAGCTCTTTCATTGGAATTTAGACAGCAGCAATGGAGAATGTATACTCGTACGTTCATAATATGTATGCTTCAATGCATAACTGCATGCATGTATATAGATATTGCATGCATCTACGCAATTATTCATATTATCATGTACGTGAAGACGCAAATATGTACTCATGCTGTGTACAAACATGGATGCTATTACATGTGTAGATCTATATGGTTGAGTTATGAAGGCGTATACATAGCTCAGACATGCTCTTGTAGTACAGAAACTCTCTTCGTAACCATGTGGTTTTGGGTTCAATCTCGTAGTGCAGCATCTTGGGCAAGTGTATTCAACTATAGCTTCAGGTCGATCAATGCCTTGTGAGTGAATCTGTTGACGGAAACCATATAGAAACTACTCATATCAATCTATCTATCTATCTATCTATCTATCTATCTATCTATCTATCTATCTATCTATCTATCTATCCATATTCGTCCCATCTTTGTTGAGCTCTGTGTGGCTAATAAAAGAAATGTATCCATACATATGTGTGTGTGTAGGGCAGTACGATCCAAATGATCCTGATATAGGAAGTTAGTAAGTACTCAAGCATGTACTCAACTAGTATGGACGACAAGGAAGACAGTTTACTGTGAAGAGAGTCTAATAAACATTGTATGCTATACACCTCGTTCCATATTGAAATCCGTGTGAGGATTCGCTAAACGGATTTTGTGTGTGTAACAAACATTGTTTAGCTATGAAACATATGGTATGTGTGTCTGTTTGTGTGTGTGTGTGTGTGTGTGTGTGTGTGTGTGTGTGTGTGTGTGTGTGTGTGTAAAGTTGGAAAAGGCCGGTTTATGGGATTACCTTTGACTTCACGTCAATAAAACGCTTAGCTTTACGGCGTATCGTCAGATACCAAAACCTGTTGGCTTAATTTTTACATTATATACTGCTCTATAATTTAGAGTATGCTTCTTTTTCGGATTTATGTTCTACCGACGAAATACATATATATATGTGTGTGTGTGTGTGTGTGTGTGTGTGTGTGTGTATCTATGTATATGTATATATATGCATCTGCATACATATATAAGTGTGTGTATGTATATATATATATATACATATATTTACATATATATTTATATAAATATGTACATATACATATCTGTCTATCAATCTATCTATCTATCTATCTATCTATCTATCTATCTATATATATATATATATATATATATATATATATATATATATATATATATATATACATATATATATACATACATACACACACTCATATATGTATTCAGACGCATATATATATATATATATATATATATATATATATATATATTAATGAATATATTGACATATAGACGTATGCAATATTTCTACTGCACGTATGTTTGTATGTATGTCACGATTTTACTTAAAAGGATTAATTCTGCTTACATATGCTTTAAAAATATCAAATGTATTCCTAACCACTTGTAAATCACAAAAACAAAAGGTAACCAATCCATATCATGTCAGGGGAGGTATAGGATACCCAAATGAATATGGATTTAGCACGGTGTAGTGAGGCCGTCGGCCTTGATTTCCTAGATTCCGACCAATGATAAAAATGGCTTGGTTAGTTTTGGGAATTCAACCATTTTACATTCTGAACGAACCATTATAGAAATGCAACCAGAAACTGAAAAAGTAGTATGCCCGTCTGGCTGTATGTATGTATGTGAGTGTGTATGTGTATACATACATGCATGCATACATACATATATGCATACATACATATATATATGCATATATATGTATGTATATCTATTTATATACATATATATATATATATATATATATATATATATATATATATATATATATATATATATA
>NC_068994.1:34097402-34098717 GCF_001194135.2 Octopus bimaculoides | reverse complement strand
ATATATATATATATATATATATATATATATATATATATGCGTATGTGTATATGTATCTCTGTAAACTTATGTACATACATCTATGCATACATATTCATATTTCTGGGTTTGCGAATACGGTGTATACATATATGCGTAAGCGTTACTGTGTGCGCATGCCTTGTTTCGTATGCATATGTGTAGTCTGGCGCACAAAGAAATGCAGGGAGCTAAGCTTTACATCTTTATGACCACACAGTCGCAGAGTTAATTGAACTTCGACAAGGATTAATAAATCCGATACTGCACTTAGTTTTCTAGTAGCGCCGTACTGCCGAAAATTTGCACTGTATTCTCCAACTTTGATGCTACATCAAGACTATCTATTTTAGACATCTAAATATACCTCTGCAGAATACTGAATATTTCTATATGTATGCTCTACATTAGAATGCATTTGTTGGCATGTAAGTGATTTTTAAAATATTTCGTGTATATTGCCTATACATTCAAGCACAAACATATATGTATGTACACCTACTGAGATGCATACAAGTAGCTACTTACATATATGTGCGTGTGTGTGTGTGTGTGTGTGTGCGTGTGTGTGTGTGTGTGTGTGTGTGTGTGTGTGTGTGTGTGTGTGTGTGTGTGTGTGTGTGTGTGTGTGTTTGCGTGTGCGTGTATGTGCGCGTGTGTGTGTGTGTGTGTGTACGATGTTGAAAAGTGTCGCCCGAATTGATATGTATAAGGAAAATAAGACAAGACAGAAAATGCTAAAATAATTTTATCGTGAAGCACATTCTGTAACGGCATGTACGGGTTTCTGTCTTTTCGACTTCTTCATCTAAGAGCAAAACAAAGGTAGATATTAATTGAGGAGAAAAACAATTAAATTGAAGAAAAAATTAAATGAAATCTTTTCTAGGCGCAGGAGTGGCTGTGTGGTAAGTAGCTAGCTTACGAACCACATGGTTCCAGGTTCAGTCTCACTACGTGGCACCTTGGACAAGTGTCTTCTATTATAGCCTCGGGCCGACCAAAGCCTTGTGAGTGGATTTGGTAGACGGAAACTGAAAGAAGCCCGTCGTATATATGTACATATATATATGTACATATATATATGTATGTGTGTTTGTGTGTCTGTGTTTGTCCTCCCACCATCGCTTGACAACCGATGCTGGTGTGTTTGCGTCCCCGTAACTTAGCGGTTCGGCAAAAAGTGACCGATAGAATAAGTACTAGGCTTACAAAGAATATGTCCTGGGGTCGATTTGCTCGACTAAATGCGGTGCTCCAGCATGACGGCAGTCAAATGACTGAAACAAGTAAAAGC
>NC_068994.1:34095807-34097320 GCF_001194135.2 Octopus bimaculoides | reverse complement strand
AGGTAGGACATTTTCCTTTCTCTCTCTTTTCCTTTGTGAAGGCTCGTAAGGTAGGTAGTAGCGGATCTGAAAAATTGTGTTTATGGGTGCAAAATATATTTGGTTCTGTGTATATATATATATAGATATATACATAAAACAGTCAAACAGTTAGCTAGATAGATAATGTATATTCTTTTCTACTTTAGGCACAAGGCCCAAAATTCTGGGGGAGGGGGCCAGTCGATCTGATCGACTCCAGTAAGTAACTGGTACTTAATTTATCGACCTCGAAAGGATGAAACGCAAAGTTGACCTCGGCGGAATTTGAACTCAGAACACGAAGACAGACGAAATACCGCTAAGCATTTCGCCCTGTGTGCCAACGTTTCTGCCACCTCGCCGCCTTTGGATAATGTATATTAACTTAGAAATATTTATAGATACCATATAGCTATTACGATTTGCCTTGTTTGTCTAAACTTGGAAAATTATATTAATGCGCCCTACTTGTTAAAATTCCATTAATTTATTTGTGCAGCTGAAGATGGCATTGCATTTAAATTGGTGTAATGATTGCATTGTTCAATTAAATGTTTCTACCAAGTCAAGTACCAACGAATCTGTGGCTGCCTCTTAACTTGGATTAAAGATACATTATATGATAAAGAAATAGTTTTGGCAATGAACCAAATATTAAGAGGTTTTATTCTATAGAACCGAATAATTATCATGACCACTTTCTGTCTATTTCACTAGATGATTAAATATCTAACAAGATTATCATCTTAATTTAAACGATTTTCAGTTTTCATCTTTTCTTGAAAACCTTACTATTATTTGATGGTTACTCTTGGGTATATACACACGTATGCGCATGGCAACACACACACACACACACACACACACACACACACACACACACACACACACACACACACACACACACACACAGACACACACAGACACACACACGCAGTCACACAAATACGTGGTAACATATGCATGCATGTCATTATTCGGTTTTATTTCAAGATTACTTGCCAATATGGTAAGAGCCGGATTCTAACCTTATGTATGTATGTATGTATGTATGTATGTATGTATGTATGTATGTATGTTTGTATGCGTGTTAGGGTGTTAGGCTGTTCGAGGTAAAGCGCCTCAAGAGCCTTGACCAGAAGCGACAACACCGAAAAGAGAGGACCCCCAACCCTATTTCTGCTGTTACGTGCCCACCATGTGGCCGCGTCTACGCGTCTGCCTTTGAGATCCGTTCCCACCTCTGGCGTCACTGACGTCATTGTCGAACCCTGACAGACGTCCATTATGTATGTATGTATGTATGTATGTATGTATGTATGTATGTATGCATGCATGTATGTATGTATGTATGTATGTATGTATGCATGCATGTATGTATGTATGTATGTATGTATGTATGCATGCATGTATGTATGCATGTATGCATGCATGTATGTATGTATGTATGTATGTATGCATGCATGACCGTGTGTGAAGGGGCTTGGCTTAG
>NC_068994.1:34092977-34095190 GCF_001194135.2 Octopus bimaculoides | reverse complement strand
ACTACAGTAATGACCCCAAAAAGGCAAGTCTTCAAATATCTTACGTACCCTGTGTATATGTATATTGGGCCATCCCGTAAATGAAGCGGTTTATTATACATCTTCTATTTTTCTTTTTAAATTGAGATAAACAAAGTTCTTTTTTAATATAAAATATACTCTCCTTCATTTTCTACAATGCTCTTCTATCTACCTGTTAGACTTGCAAGACCCCTCTTCTAAAATTCACTTCCAATATACTCCTTCAGTACTGTTCTGACCTCATCTACAAAATTCATATTTTTTCCGTCCAAATGATTTTGAAGTTTGCGAAATAAATGATAATCAAATAGAGCAATGTCCAGCGAATATGGTGGGTGGAGCATCGTTTCGCATTCAAACTTTTCCAGTCTTTAGAATGTCATCCTCTCTGTATGTGGGCGAGCATTATCCTGATGGAAGGACATCTTTCGACTAGAATCCAAAGATGGTCGTTTTTCTTTTAGCGTTGACTTAAGCCGCTCAAGCTGCTCGCAATAGATCTCCTTTGATGTTGTTTGGTTTGGTTTTAAAAGTTCAAAGTGGACTAAACCTTTCATATCCCACCAAACATGTAATAACACCTTACGTGGGTGATATCACAAAAGTATGTACACCCCTAAAAGTGTCAGTGAAATTGCCATTACTCTGATGATATCGATGTAAATCAAACGAAATTTATACTGAATAAAATGTATTATATGCAAGCATTATACAAATTTAGAACACAAAACACTACACATTTTCAAATGTATAGACGAAATATTAATTTTCAAACGATACAAAAATATGTACACCCTAAAGGATTATTTGTTATATTCAATATTTGGTGTGACCGCCTTTGCTTTCAATGACTGCATTAAGTCTTCTGGGTATAGAGTTGACTAAATTTCTGCATATAATTGATGAAATCGACCTCCATTCATCCTGAATGATGTCTTTCAACTGTGTTACATTGCGGGGTTTTATTCTCCTCAACCTTTCTTTTCAAAACACCCCACAGATATTCTACTGGGTTTAAGCCAGGTGACATGGTAGGCCAAGGCAATGCCTTTAACTTTTTATCTAATAAAACTTAGTCGTTATCTTTGAAGTGTGTTTCGGGTCATTATCATGTTGGAACATGGAATGTCTTCCTAGTTCCTTGATGCTTTTCAACATTGTTTTCTGCAATATGTCACAATAAAGCCTTGAAACCATTGTTCTCTCAATAACTGTGAGCCCTCCTACACCAGTTGCACTCATACATCCCCAAATCCTAATATTTCCGCCGACGTGTGTCACGGTAGGCACGGTGCATCTATTCCTGTCATCTTCGCCTGGTCGTAGCCATACTCGTTTAATAACGTCTGACCCAAGAAAGTTGATCTTAGTCTCGTCAGAAAAAGAATTTTCTTCTCGAAGTCATTCGGCAAAAGAAAGACGACTTGATTTAAGAGGCTTCCTACGAGGAATGCGTCCATGAAGACAACACTGATTCAAACTTTGGTGAATTGTTTGGGCGGATACACTCTTTCCACGAGCAGAAGATACTTCTTGGGTCAAGGATGAAGCAGTACGACCCCTGTCGTCCAGTCCATCATGCAACGTTGGATGTGGCGAATATCATGCGCAGTTAAAATAGAAGGACAACCTGGACGATGTTTTATTGCTTAACCGTCCAGTAGCTTTGTACTTCTGAATTACTTTGGTAGCTGTATTTACACTACTATGTATTCGTTTGCTAATTAACTTGTATCCTAAAGCATTCTTGTGCAAATTAAAAATAATTTTCTTCAAATCTTCAGACAATTCTTTTCCTTTTGGTGCCATTTTAATCATAATGAAGAAGTTTTTCACCGCGGTACACAAATCAGAATTCTTGCAGATGCAATAACAATGACCGGTGCAGAAATGCCAGGAGAAATAATTTATTAGAATTCAAATTATCACCAATATCTGAATTTAGTAAAAAAAAGTGGATAAAATATTGACATAGCAAATTTCCTTTAGGGTGTACATATTTTTGTAACATTTGAAAATTAATATTTCGTCCATATCAACGAAAATGTTTATTGCTTTATGTTTCAAATTTGTATAATGTTTGCATGTATAATATATTTTATTCAGTATAAATTTCGTTTGATTTCTTTCGATATTATCAGAGTAATGGCAATTTTACTGAAATTTTTAGGGGTGCATATACTTCTGTGAGA
>NC_068994.1:34090236-34092949 GCF_001194135.2 Octopus bimaculoides | reverse complement strand
TATATATATATATATATATATATATATATATATATATATAGATATATATTCAGGGGTTGGACAAAATAATGGAAGCACCTTAACTTTTCAAACAAATTAATTTTAATATGGGGTTGGACCATCTTTGGCAGTAATTACAGCTTGAATTCTACGAGGTATGGGCTTGTACAAAGTTTGAATTGTTTCCAGAGGAATTTTTGTCCATTCTTCAGCCAAAACAGTCTGCAGTTCTTGTAGTGATGATGGTGGAGAATATCAACACCTTAGTTGATAGAACCTTTACTTTTTATCCTGAATGCACTTACCTGGTGCCAATCGCACTTACCACAGGCTTCCGTCTTTTCACAATTATATCCCGTGACAGACACCTCTTCTCCAGCCTCATCTTTCTACTAAGATGGTAACTAGAGAAGTTGACCAACCCCTGGCCAGAGACAAATGTACCTGTCACTATGCCTTTCACACGCGGGTAAGTAAGCTACTTACCACACAGCTACTCATGCGCATACACACACACACACACACACACACACACACACACACACACACACACACACACACACACACACACACACACACACACACACACAAGCATACACACTTAAAGGTGGAGAGCTGGCAGAAACGTTAGCACGCCGGGTGAAATGCTTAGTGGTATTCCGTCTGCCGCTACGTTCAGAGTTCAAATTCTGCCGAGGTCGACTTGCCTTTTCATCCTTCCGGGGTCGATTAAATAAGTACCAGTTACTCACTGGGGTCAATATAATCGACTTAATCAGTTTGTCTGTCTTTGTTTGTCCCCTCTGTGTGTAGCCCCTTGTGGGTAGTAAAGAGATAACACACAAGCATACACACTTATATACTAATTGCCCTGTTTGTCCAGTCACACGGTGTTATCTGGGTGATAGATTTTTATCGTTCATGTTTCAATCGCCAAACTCTCCGCCTTTTGGCTCAGAATGTGGTGTTATTAGCTCCAAGAATATGGTTATTTTGCTCCTCTATGGCATAAAGCTGAAGGACAACTAATCTGTTTGAAGTACCGGACGGATTCCTATTTTAGAGCTTCTTCCGATTACTATGATATATATATATATATGTGTGTGTGTGTGTGTGTGTGTGTGTGTGTGTGTGTGTGTGTATGAGCAATAGAGGCTGCATTAATACCGAGATGTAATACTTATCCCCGCTGAAACGTGGATGTTCTGTTAGAATTACTCTGCCATATAAGCAAGACTGCCTTTGGCACCAAAAACCAATATGAGAGTTTCTCTCATGGTATCTACTGCAGTATAGCTTGTTCTAACAGTACAACCATGTTTTAGTGGGGATAAATATCACAAACACTCTCCATTAATGCGACCGACAACTCTCCTACCGCTAACGTCAACAAGACAAGAAACGTATAATCTAGTCACCACCACCACCACCAACACCAGCACTACTAAATAACACTATTACCACCCCTACCAACACCCACATCCACTGCCACTATTACCCACAACCATCACTGCATACATAACCATCACTCACCCTAACAGCTACGACTAACTCCATCCTTCTGTTAAACTCTCGCAGCAGTCATAAAACATTATAAATTCTCTACTTTCTTTTGATATAATTGATTTTTATCAAATGCCTTTTTTTAATGCACTTTCTCTCTCTCTCCCCACTTCTCCTCCCCATCATCTGCCTGCTCCTCCTGTTCCTACTATTCTTTTTTCTTATCCTTCTGCCTCCATTTCTTCACGTGAAAAAAAGAGTTGGCTCAATGCAAATAAAAAAATATATATATATATATAACAAGACAAAAAAAAAAAACATGAAGAGAAACAATTCTAAACTTTCCTCTGCAGCTTAACCGGAAATACCGCTAATCTACAAATGTGCTTAAGGGGGATTTTTGTTTCGCTTCTAGTCTTACTACCAATGGTAAGAAGAGAAGAGAAGAGAAAAGAAAGAGAAAGAGAAAGAAATAACATAAAAGAAGAGACACAACTCTTACAATCTCACCCAACAGCCGACACCGCCCCGAAAAAAAAAATACGTGAAAGAATATAAGACAAAATATCTCAGGCAAATGGCTACCCATCTCTTCTTGAAAAGCAGATTCATTCACCGTAATTGCCTCTATGGATTAGTAGTCAAAGATAGCTCTAATCCAATGCTTGGACAATCAAGTATTCCGTATTTTGTATTCTGTATATCGCTGTACATTCTGTCGTTCTCTCGTTCAGTTGTTCTTTTGTTCTCTTTCTGTCGTCTGTTGCGACTCTCTTTTTTTTTTTTTGGTTCTTCCTCCTTTTATCTCAATGTCAACTTCCAAACCATGCTCCATTATGAAATCTTCTCAAGTTACCAGATCCATTAAGTGGAATTATTTAACCGATATTGTTGTACGCGGATTTTAAGATGAAAATCGAACACAGTACTTTTAAGTCTTAACAACTTTCGCAAATCTAAGAACATTCAGTAAACCAAACGCAGAACGGTTAAAAGAAAAACGAAAACAAAAGAAAGAAAACGGCCACAAGTTTACTTTTTATATTTTGATGTTGAGGTGTCGTCGTCGTCGTCGTCATCATCATCCTCATCATCATCATCATCATCATCATCATCATCATCATCATCATCATCATCATCATCATCATCATTATTATTATTATTATTATTATTATTATTATTATTATTATTATTATTACGGCAGCGAGCT
>NC_068994.1:34086767-34088814 GCF_001194135.2 Octopus bimaculoides | reverse complement strand
TATATATATATATATATATATATATATATATATATATATATATATGCATAATATATATATGTACACATTGATACTTACATCATTCACACAAACATGTATATACACATAGATACATACATACAAGCATGCTTACATGCACACACACACACGCACATATATACATACAGGCAGATAAGTAGGTAGGTAGTTAGGAGGCACATTCGTGACTTTGTGTCATTAACTGAAACAAAATATGTCTCATTGTGTGCGCCTTGTTTGCAGAAACATTCTCATAAACATAAGACAAGAGATGATGGACTTGTAACGGTTGTGCGGAAATAACATTAATAATGGTTGTAATAATTACTATTACGAACTTGGCAAGACTTTTGATAATGTAAATTGGGGTCATTTATTTTAGCTAGCAGTTATTTCCCCTTTGAGAATTGGGGGCTTGCTTTAGTTGCTATGGATTACTTGTTTCACCATTGGTCACACAATTGATGATGATGATGATGAAGATGTTGATGATAATGATGTTGATGTTGATGGTAATAATGATGATGATAATAAAAATGATGATTATGATAAAATAATAATAATAATAATAATAATAATAATAATAATAATAATAATAATAATAATAATAATAATGATGATGGTGATGATGATGATGATAATCATGATCATGACGATTATAAAAATAATAATCATTTCTACTATAAGCTCAACACCTGAAATCTTGGGGGAGGTAGACTAGACGGTTATATCGACCCAAGTGTTTCACTGGTACTTAATTTATCGGCCCCGAAAGGTTGAATGGCAAAGTTAGCCCCAGTAGCATTTGAACTCACAACGTTAAGACGGACGAAATACCATTAACGACTCTGTCAGGTCGCCGTCTTACTACTACTACTACTACTACTACTACTACTACTACTACTATTACTACTACTAGTAGTAGTAGTAGTAGTAGTAGTAGTAGTAGTAGTAGTAGTAGTAATAATAATAATAATAATAATGATAATAATGTTTTTATATCTTAACTACGATGTCATTTTCCATAAATAGATTCATTTATCGTAAATACGATGTAGTGGTTTATATACTACTATAGTTTTTTAAAACTCAGAGATGTTGCTTAGAAATTTCTATATCTTAGCTACGCTAGTTCCAACTTGCTGACGCTCCTCTGAAAAATTTCATAAATTTCTATATCTTAGCTATGCTAGGGCCTCCCAAAATATCTAAATTCCTATACATAAATTCGCCCCCACGCTGGAATTTTGGCGAGCTTACCTGCCTGCTTACTCTTCGTCCCCTCTCATTTCTCCCTCCTCTTCCAATAGGTTTTCGGTGATGCTGTAAGCATTCACACGATAGAATGGCCATTTAACAGCTCTCCCCCAGAATGTGTAAGCCTTTTCTATTACTTTCTATCTTTGAGATGTTTATAGATTTTTATATCTTAACTACGATGTGGTTTTCCATAAACAGATTACTTTTATCCTAAATACGATGTGGAGGTTTATAGATAGACTGCTAGAGGTTTTAAAACTTTGAGATGTTGCTTATAAATTTCTATATCTTAGCTAAGCTAGTTCCAACTTGTCGACGCTCCTCTCAAAAATTTCATAAATTTCTATATCTTAGAATTAGAATATCACAAGAAAGAATCGCAAGACGGATTGTACGAGTTAAGCCAATTGTGACATTGGTAATTCATGACCGTAGTAGTGGAGTATGATCTCTAAATGCAGAGAGTTAGCTGCTCGACCCAGAAAGAATTCATGGTCCCTCAGCCATGAACCCAGTCTAGTAACATGACCCCAGGGATCCTTCGGAAGAATCTCATTTTGGCCGCTTCTATTCGTGGTCGCAAAAGTTCGGACGTTACCCAACATTCATGTCAATAGTTGAGGATAGTCTTCACCAAACCGCCCGCTCCTGTTTCTGCGATTCATTAGCGGTAAGAGCGGGAAAGAGCGATATTCGCACACAACCCAAACACATACACATGCACACACACACACACACACACACACACACACACACACACACACACACA
>NC_068994.1:34086333-34086743 GCF_001194135.2 Octopus bimaculoides | reverse complement strand
ATATATATATATATATATATATATATATATATATATACATATACATGTGCATATATATATATGCATGTGTGTGAGCGCGTGCACGTATGTACATGTGTATGCTCAAGCGAGCATGTGTATCTGTGCGTGTCTTTATATATTTGTGTGAGTATGAGTGCATGGTACATATATGCATACTTATCTATCTATCTATCTATCTATCTATCTATCTATCTATCTATGTACGCGTGTGTGTGCATGCACGCGAGCACATGTGTATGCACTGGCATGTGCGCGCACACACACATACTTGTACACAGTCATACTTACACTCCACACTTAGCGAACTTTCTTCCAAGAATGCTTCTTTTGAAGAAAAGATGGCCTCCTTCAAAAGATGGCTGCATTTTTTCGGAAAACGGTATATATAT
>NC_068994.1:34084317-34085700 GCF_001194135.2 Octopus bimaculoides | reverse complement strand
AGATAGATAGATAGATAGATAGATAGATAGATAGATAGATAGATAGATAAATAGATAGATGGGTGGAGACACACAAACGATGAACTGATCCTCTCTGGTGGCAGAGAAATTAGAAAAACTCAGAATCACAGCTGCTGCTGCTGTTGCTACTACCACCACCACCACCACTACTACTACTACTACTACTACTACTACTACAATGGCCGTTACTGCTGCTGTTGCTGCTGCTGCTGCGAAATAGCTGAGTCATTTATCAATAGTGACATATATAGCATTTTTGTCTTTTATTGTGGTCGTTAGGAGAGCTTTAAATTTCAGTTATTTTTTAATGTCTTCTGGGACCAAAATATTCAAAAATGCTAAATAGAAATGGTAAAAGTATTAAAGACTTATTAGAAGCCAAAATATAGGAACAATGAAACAAATATTTATTTATTTATTTATTTATTTGTTTCGTTATTTTATCGATTTCTTCATTCAGTCAGTCATTTGTGAGTTTTACAAATAATTGCAACAACGATGCCAACGTTGCCAGCATCATCATCAGCATCACCACCTCTGCGATAGCTATAAGAGGGTACTTTAGCAGCTAGAAATAGCTGCTAAGATCTCCTTAGATAATCCCCAACCATCTGAAAATCGAAACAAAAAAAAAGAAAAAAAACAAGCTGATAGATACATATGCTAAAGTAATCCTAGATGCACTTTGCAGAATAAAAAACGGGATAGTCGTAATTGAAACGATGTTGATCAAGATCTAGATCGAACGGGGTAGAACTGGAACTAAGCGAAAATAACAACAAATATTTCAAACTTCGGTACAAGGTCTAGAATTTGGGGTGAGGATAGGTTTTGTCAATAATACAAGCAACTCCTGTAATCTACTGGTGTTTTATTTTCCTGACCAAGGAGGAATAAATGACAGAGTTGACCGCGGCGGGATTTGAGATCAGAAGTTAAGAACTAAAGACACCGTCCAAATAATAATAATAATAATAATAATAATAATAATGATAATAATGCTTTCTACTGGAAGCACAAAACCTCAAATTTGGGGGAAGGGATTAAGTCGATTACATCAACCCCAGTGCGTAACTGGTACTTATCTTATCGACCCCGAAAGGATGAAAGGCAAAGTCGACCTCGGTGGAATTTGAACTCAGAACGTAGTGGCGTGCTAACGATTTTGCCAACCCGCCACCTTAAATAATAATAATAATAATAATAATAATGATGATGATGATGATGATAACAACAACAACAACAATAATAATAATAATAGTAATGATAATAATAATAATACTATCTACTGTAGGCACAAGGCCTGAAATTGGTGAGGAGGGGATAGTCGATCACATCGACCCTAGTACACAACAAGTACTT
>NC_068994.1:34082800-34083786 GCF_001194135.2 Octopus bimaculoides | reverse complement strand
ATATATATATATATATATATATATACGTAACATATGGTATAATTATAAACAGGGCAAATTTTAGTCATTTCTCTGCAGACTGAAAAAAATGATGAACAACCTTAATCGATTTTCGAACCTTATTGGGTTCTCGTCAGAGGCGTCTACTTCATTCTGACAGTCCCCAGAGAAACAAGCAGTCAAACTGTCTATATACTCGACAAATGTAGCAGTTACTCTATGAAGGTGTATGTATGCATACACACACACACACACATACACATATATGTATGTGTATATATATACATATATACATACATACATATATATATGTGTGTGTGTGTGTGTGTGTAACATGCAAAATGCAGAAAACAGCACATATTCAACGCAGAGCACTTTCAATGCAATAAAAAAAAGGCAAATGCGAAACAATACACAACACGTATCTAAGGCACAAAGAGCTGCCCTCGGTAAGGCAGTGAAACTATGCAATAAAAGACTGCTGAATAATAATATTAACAATAATAATAATAATAATAATAATTATAATAATAATAATAA
This sequence comes from Octopus bimaculoides, assembly GCF_001194135.2. Taxonomy (NCBI): domain Eukaryota; kingdom Metazoa; phylum Mollusca; class Cephalopoda; order Octopoda; family Octopodidae; genus Octopus; species Octopus bimaculoides. The sequence continues at coordinate 34,083,246 of NC_068994.1, read as the reverse complement.
TAATAATAATAATAATAATAATAATAATGATGATGAGGAGGAGGACGATGAAAACAACGATGATTCGTATAATTTTTCCTGCTGCAAGCCGAAGTATATTTGCCCTTGAAATGTCTCTTCGGTGTCGATGTTGTTCCACGCATCACGCATACGTGATACTGACGTTGATGTTCTTGTTGTTTCCAGTATTGCGTATATATATATATGTTTCTATCGTTTCTTAAATTTATTTCGGATTCACTCTTAATAAACTTTTATGAGTAGGCAATAAAAATGAAAAAAAAATAAAACTCAAATATGTAAAAAAAAAAAAAAAATGAATAAACTAATAAAATAGAAATTAAAATACACCCTTCATTCCAGCTAAAAAAAAAATGTGCCTCCTAAAGAAATGCACCATAAATTCTCCATAAAAATGTAATGTTAGTTTAGGGGATACATACATA
>NC_068994.1:34081665-34082158 GCF_001194135.2 Octopus bimaculoides | reverse complement strand
TCTAAACGTCATGATTCAAATCAACGTTAGGAATGTTTTGTAGTCGAACGTGAGTCTTTATAAAATAAATTTGAAACGTACATATGTGCTTGTGTATGTGTGTGTTGTGTGTGTGTGTGCTGTGTGTGTGTGTGTGTGTGTGTGTGTTCTTTTTCCTTGTTTTCTTGTATCTTTTTTTTTTCCTCTCTGTCTGTCTTTTATTTTGCTGTTTCCGAACGGAAATGGATAATTTTCATTGGCTCTTTTTATCTGACACTCCTGAACGGAAATACAAACTAGATTGATGTATTATCATCATCATCATCACCACCACGACCACCACGACCACCATCATCATCATCCTCCTCCTCCTCCTCATCATCATCATCATCACCATAATATTCATCATCATCATCACCATCACCATCATCATCATCCTCATCACCATCATCATCATCATCATCATCATCATCATCACCATCATCACCATCATCATCCTCCTCCTCCCCCTCCT
>NC_068994.1:34078632-34081029 GCF_001194135.2 Octopus bimaculoides | reverse complement strand
TTTTTTTTTTTTTTCCCCCTGAAATTATCATGAATTGTATCAAAGTTTTTATTTGTTTTTCCTGATTCTTTTCTTTTATATTTTAACACGATTTCAATACATTAAAAAAAATCTATACAAGATTTATAGTTCTAAAAGATTCTTACAAAGAACTCGAATATAAATTGATTTTTTTTCTTAATGCGTTGCTCTGATTCTAAAATAAAGGCAAAAAATGGGAGGACTGAAAATATGAGTTCTTACAGCATTCACATCACAACAATAGCCCTTAACGATGTGGGCTTAGTGAAATGAGTTTAATATGGAATACAAATAGGTTCCAGCACATCACACATGGTCCTCAACGACTCAGAATCGTTGGAGTGTCAGTAAGAATGGTTTTGCGTCATTCGTCTTGGTTCTTCACTCTTTGAGTTCAAATCCGATTCGAGGTCAACTTTTCATTATTTTCGAAGTCAATGTACAAAGTACACAAGTACAGAGATTTTTTTTTCTTCTTCTTCTTCCTCTTCTTCTTCTTCTTCTTGCTGTTATTACTATTATTAATATTATGGTTATTATTATTATCATTAGCACTCACAGTACTCCACCAATTAAAACCATCACGCCAAAGACTATATATAAGAAATAATCACAGAAAATCAAATGACAACACTAGCTTTTCATTGTAGACGTTTATATATATATGTGTGTGTGTGTGTGTGTGTGTGTGTGCGTGTGTATGTATGTGCGTGTGTGAGTGTGTGTGTACGTGTGTGTGCATGTTCGCGCGCGCACTCACACACTCATGCACACACACATATATGTATATATATTTGTAGGGCAATCTATGGATACATAGAATCATGTGGCTGTCAATAAAAGCTCTTTTACGGACCACCCTAGCAGACCACATTGTAATGCAATACAGCGAAGTGTAATGCAGAGGTCTATGCTTCTGAAATCCAAGAGTTTCAGTCGATGAAATTATTTCCTGAGGCGTATATAAACCACAAAAAATGAGGGTGTATGACAGATGAATATATTAGACATGAACAGAGTTGGAGCCTATGAGATCTGATGAGCTAACATTCTATATCTGCATGATTTTTAAACAAATAATAGTACTGCGTAGTACACATATCAGTAATGTGTAGTATGCTTATTATTACAGACATGTACAATAATTTATTATACGCTGAAATTATTATTATATGGTGAAGGCTGCGAAACGGCTGTAATCCTAAGTATAACAAGTGGGTAAATAAATATCTTCACCTCTCATATGCTCTGACATGTTATGGTGTAGATATACAGGGTGCGACAGAAACGTTGCCCCGATTTCAAATGTTGATAAAAAAACAAACAAACACAGGAAGATGCATGGAAAACATTGACGGTCGCCATGTAAGTGATACAATTTTCAAAATTCCCTTGAATCATAATGGCATTTAGTGTACTTCCTAGAAGTACAAAGTTTTCTTTTTTTTTGTATCTTCATCTGTTTGTTCTTTATTAACCTTTGAAATCGAGCAACCTTTCTGTCGCACACTGTATATACATACATACATACATACAAACATACATATATGTATATATATATGTATAGACTCAGATATATTTGTATATATAAAAACGCATACGTACTCGTATGTATAAATACATACACTCAAATATCTCATGTGTGTGTGTGTGTGTGCACAAATATATATATATATATATATATATATATATATATATATATGTAGTTATTCAGGTTCATTTCAAGATATCTTGCCAATAGAGGAGTCGGTTTCTAGCGTAGATCCAAAGGCTCCTTCAATGGAATTTCAACAACACCAACACGGTATTTTGGGATATATATGTGTGTATATGTGCAATATTTGGAGTCAGTGTATGTGCAGATTTGTATGTTTTGTTTCATATACGTATTGTAATGCATAGAGTTGCATGTCTAGACATGTTCATATATACTTAAATGATAAACTTTTGGAAAGTTTTACGCACTTTTACAGTTCCAATGATGGCTTGGATCGGTAAATCTATGTACGTATGCATGAATGTATGTGAGTATGTATGCATAAGTGGTATATTTTGGTACATTTCTATATTTGTATGTCAGCGTATACATACATTTCCACATCCAGGAAATGATGGGAGAATGATAGTAATAACAAAACGCAGAAGAATGAGTAACGCAAGGAAAAAAAGCGAAAACTTGTAGATTAAACATTATAGTAAAAAAGAAAGTTACAGAAAGAAAAGAAATGAACTGCAGCTGTTTTTGACGAGTTGGATTAGGCTTACAAATTGCACTACACATACATGCATGCATACAAACATGCATACATACATACATACTTATACACACATACATATGCATATATATATATATATATATATATATATATATATATA
>NC_068994.1:34075196-34077800 GCF_001194135.2 Octopus bimaculoides | reverse complement strand
TGATGATGATGATGATGATGATGATGATGATGATGATGGTGGTGGTGGTGGTGATGGTGATGGTGGTGGTGGTGGTGGTGGTGGTGGCGGTAGTGGTGGTGGTGGTGAGGTGGAGTTAAGTGGGGATGTAGTAATGCTGTTGGAAATCGCGACGACGTTGTTAGCATCATATAAAGATCATGTAAAGAAAAATGCTACATCTGTACGTAATAATACGTGTACGCACACCTAAACATATATACCTGTACACACACACACACACACACACACACACAGATGTGCACACATACATAGGTGTTTATATATTTGTGCGTGTGTGTGTGAGTGTGTGTGTGTGCGTGCATCAGTGTATTTGTGTCTTTTCATATGTATATACATCCCTTCCTACCTACCTACGTACATACAAGCATACACACACACACACTCACAGACATATATATATATATATACATACATATATACATATAAGTATGCATGTATGTATCTATCTATTTCTCTCAATATATATATATATGTATATATATATATATATATATAAGTTTTAAAAAAGGAAAAAGACAAAAACCAACAACAAAAAACAGCAACGTGATGACGTGATACAGATTGTGTTACAAGACGCTCGGGCGGGAAAGGAATGAGAGAGAGTGTGACGTTTCGAGCGGAGCTCTTCGTCGGAAACAAGGAAAGTTCAAAGAAGAGAAAAACGGAGGAAGAAAAACTCGCCACCGATGTCCACGAGGTTACACACATATATATATATATATATATATATATAAAGAGAGAGAGAGAGAGAGAGAGAGAGAGACCAAAGTGTACGTACGCCGTTATATTTTTATATATGAAAAATACAAAAATAGGACAAGAGCGGAAAACATGCAGACAGGTGATACAAAAAAGGGGCAACAAAACATCCAGACAGACGATACAAAGAAAACAAGGACGGGTCATTCGGAGTTTTCTTTCCTCAGTCGAGTTCCAGATTATCTTTGCATGCGTTTATGTATTTGATTTGCAAGATTCTTGATAGGAAATCGTATGTTGAAACATATATTGTTATATTTGGAGGTGGTCATATTTTGCCAATTAAACACACGCACTGTATATTTGGTCTTCACTTCAGCTTTATTATTATTATTTTAGTTTCATTGTCAAAGCGCCTTCGTCACGCATCCTGTGACCGATCTCCAAGAGGTCACACGTGGGGTAGAGAGTCACCGATGATCTTTGACATAGAGTCTATAATAATAATAATAATAATAATAATAATAATAATAATAATAATAATAATAATAATAATAAAATCACCAAGCACTTCGAATTGAAAGTGGAAATGTCAAGACTGTATGGATTGCGAGAGGGTAATGTAAAAGTGATACTAGTGGTGATCGGAGCGTTGTGCTCAATCCCATTGAAACTTCAAGACTTCTTAAGGCAACTGGAAATCCCATACAAGATCGATGTCTTGCAAAAAGCAGCTTTATTGGGCACAACACACATCTTTAGGAAAGTATTATCTGTCTGAGGTCCTTGTTGTGACTTAACAGATGACTCAAAACTCCGGAGCATTTTTATCTACACTGTGTTACGAAAGAATAATGATAATAATAATGATAGTAGTAGTAGTAGTAGTAGTAGTAGTAGTAGTAGTAGTAGTAGTAGTAGTAAAAATAATAATAAATGCCCTGATTCAGTACCAGGCAATGGCTCTTATGGCTTCTGATCTTCACTGACTTGAAGTGTTATCATGTACATATTTTGTCTTGGTATAAAAGAGGGCCTACAGCAAATATTCTGCTCGATACCACAGATTTGTTTGTCAGTTGCTTGACCTTAACCAGTTGAGCATGTCCCTTCGTGGCTGACGATATGTGCATCTCTTATCACCAGCAGAAGTAGTGAGAGAGCATCACAGCCATACGTCGAGAGGAATTCTTTGGGGTTTGAACAACTCGCCTCTGGAAATATGGGTGTTTTGTTCATCATCCCTAAACAAACCTTATTCAAAGGCCTTCTGACTAAAAGAAATAAAAGAGTAATAGAAGAAGAGAATATATATGCTTATTTAAGAAGCAGATTTTACACAGTGGTCCAGTGTGCAAGAGGGTCGTGTTTTGGCCAACCGCATATATATATATCTGTATGTGTGTGTGTGTGTGTGTGTGTGTATAACAGAAGTGGATGAGAAATTAGCGTTGATTATATGTATATATAAATATATGTGTTATTCTTTTGGTTTCTTTTTGTGTGAGGGGGTGGCCTTTTGGATCTTTGAGTTGAGACTGATGTACGTTATACAATGAAGTTGTTACAAGAGTGGGCTGCTGAGCTAGCAGTCGTTTGATTGAATCCAAAAAAATTCATGTTCAAGTCATGTGTATTGTCTGGGAAAGGGATTCAAAACATTTCAGACAGACTCCTTCATCAACGAATGGGAGAAGTTATTATTTTCACTCATTCGTAGATCGTAAGAGATCCTATAAATAATATCGTATGCGCAATTATGGCAAACTAGTTATAAGAGAGATGTTTGATATATGTATATATAGAGAGAGATAAGAAGAATCTCTCTCTCTCTCTCTCTCTCTCTCTCTCTCTCTATATATA
>NC_068994.1:34068910-34072414 GCF_001194135.2 Octopus bimaculoides | reverse complement strand
ATTCGACTATGCTAGCAAACCGCGCAAGTATGAACGAGTGAACATCATGCCGCGACACAACCTGAAAGCATAACCGAACTTACCTCGGCCAGTCATTCCACTACCTCCTCCTCAAGAAATTACCATGTGCGTTACAAACAATACCGCAGAAACTTTGCGTTTACTATCAGGGAGTGAATAATTATTACAAATTAAAAGGGTAAAGATTTATCAATTTATTAATTTATTAATAAATCAACAATTAATAATTTTTACCAAGCCCTTCGGTATGTAAGCACCATTATCGGTGGAGGACGTATTTAAAAGTTCCCATACATTTATATATGAATATTATTCAGCCAAGGAGTTTAGTAGAAGACAAAGCACCGCGCAGTGAGCCTGCAGCCGAAGTCACGTGGCTGCAAAGCGAGCTTCTTAATCCCATACTTACGCCTGCGACAAGCCATCTCCAGTTTTATTGTCTCTCAATTTTATGATCTCGTACGTTTAGTTTGTTGTATAGTAGTTCATTATACCTTGGATATTCTGCGTTTTATTTCTTAAAATTCTTTTATTTTGTGCTGAAACTCTTTTTCATAATTCTAGCTGTCATAAATAAATTTGAATTTGGTTGAAAATCTGATCTAATTTTATAGCTATTTTCGTTTCCCATTCGACTAGTGATTTAAACCCTTTAACTACTAGAGATTCTTTCACTATTGATGTTACAAGCACCTCCCTCTATTTGCTAATTATTTCTTTAGCCAAGTGTTTCCCAGCTTTTTGTAGCGCAGCAGCCCGTTTAATCTATTGCACTTTACAAACGCCACTTCTTTATGATTTGAATAATAACTTTTTTAAAAATTGGAAAATAAACACATGGTTTCCCTAGTGATTACCACTATTACAAGGGAGATAATAATTTCTTCATAATACGAGACAGGATCGGAAATTTTAATTAGAAATTAAGGAATTGCGAGGAAAAAGATGCATAGAATTCACGTATTTATTTATTTATTTATTGGTTCCTTATTAGGGAGTTCGTACAATAGCACTATTTCATTCTGTTTAGAAATCGTCAGTAGGATATAGCCCGTGACTTATTCATTAGATATTATTTTACAAAGTGAAATATTTCATTAAATATGAAAGCGATTACAATTTGAAAAAAAATCATGGAATGTTATATTTTCTTCTTTCTTCATAGAATGTTAGTTGTCTAAGAATCAAGAGAAAAGAGAGAATATTCTTAGTGTTCACATATAGAATAACTGTTTTCAGAGAAAAAAACCTTTTAAAAATTTTTTCTATGAAAATTCATCACACCTCTAAACACTTAACATCACCATAGCGCACCTTTGATATTTTTCAGCCTTTTGAGAAATTCACGAGACCCAAAACTTGTGGTAGGGCGTGCCGGACCTAGTTCAGAAGAGCCGGTTTAATCACTCAATGTCCCTATCTAGACATTCTATTACACTTGGTGTTATTTGAACTTTCTTATTTCAGATAACCATTTCTGATCTATTTAAGACCATATCTAGAAATTTTATCATTATTGTTCCTTTACTGTCTGTCTTATGGTCACATTGGATAACTTATTCTCAAAGAATTTTGATATTGTTACATTTGGTTATACCGAGCATTTGCGATTTTACCGTTTCTCTCAAAGTCATTCCGGCAAAGGCACTTAGAATATTATTTCTAAGATTCTAAGAATATCATTTAAGCATTTAGATATTCCCTTATGACCTGATGTCAAGTTGCGTTTTCAACATAAATCCCTCTCCAGTTCTTCAATATTTTGGGATTTCTAGTTTGGTTATTCCACTATAGCGTATCCCTCTTTGTGCCCTTGTTATAAAATACGTTTGGTCCACTAAACGATGTTTACAAATGGCGGCTGACTCGACATGTTTGTTCGACTTGCTAGAAATCACACCCTATTACCACAAAACGTGGGAAAGGAGATGCTCGATGATATAGTCCAAGATAAACCAAGATGAAATAGTCATGGATGGCCAGAATGCCATTTATTAAAACCTGCTCGTTCAAAGCCGGCTGACAACGAGATTACATTTTGAATGAACTGTTATTTCTACTTATATATGCATACGCATAAATACACGCACACTCATGCACAAGCGCACGAATTTAAGCACGCGCATGCACACACGCACGCACAAGTACACACACACAAACAACCCGCATGTGTATGAGTGTGTGTGTATATGTATATGTAAGTATATATACATATGTGTGTGTGTGTGTGTGTATGTGTGTGTGTGTGTAACTACATATACATTTGAATATGTAAGATAATGCATGGCTCGATATCTTTGAAACATATATTTGTATATTGTTGCTGCTGTTCTTTATTACGAATGTGCTGTGTTATAAATTATATCTCAAACTGATATGGACACGAGGACACAGGTTTTGGAAAGAATGGAGTTGCTTTAATCGATGAGTTCTTCATTGGTGTCATTATTATTATTATTATTATTATTATTATTGTTATTATTATTATTATTATTATTATTATTATTATTATTCAAGGCCACCTTGTGCCTTCAGTAGAGAGAATTGTTGTTGTTGTTGTTGCTGTTGTTGTCAAGAAGTTGACGAGCTGGCAGAACCGTTAGCACGCCAGACGAAATGCTTTGCGGCAATTCGTCAGTCTTTACGTTCTGATTTCAAATTCCGTCGGGGTCGACATTACCTTTCATCCTTTCGGGTTCAATAAATTAAGTAGAAATTGTGCAGTGGGGTCGATTTGAATGACTACTCCTCTCCCCCAAATTTCAGGTCTTGTGCTTATTCTTCAAAGGATTATTATTATAGTTATCACAAGTAAATAAGTTTGCAGGGATGTTGTTTCGAGGTTTGGTGATACGATGTCCCCTCAAATTTCAAGAATCTTTCTTAGGATTCTTGTAGAGTACAGGATTGCCATTTTCTGCAAGTCAACAATGGATGTCTCTATTCCAATATCGTTCAGCCGCTTAGGGAGAAGTCTGGGTGTTGTGCCAATTGCACCAAACACAACAGAAATATTTGTCCGCTTAGTCTTCCACAACCTCTTCCTCTCTCTCACTAGATTCTTCTCCACTAACACTATCACCACCATAACTATTAACATCAATTTTGTAACCACCACCACCACCACCACCACCACCACCACAGCCAGCACTAGCACCAATACCACCAGCGCTACAATCACTAACACACCCACCACACCACCACCACCATAACCACAACCTCTACCATCAAGATACTCACCAGTAGCAGCACTAGAATCACCACCACCATCAATACCACTATCAACACCCACTCTAGTAAAGCAACAACATAATATGCGATACAAAACGGAACAAAACAACTAAAAAGAAAAGAAAAAGCAAGTAATAACTACAAACAAATGATTTGCTAAAATAAATAAAACTATTTCGATATATGAAGATTTATTAATTTCAAAGATTGTTTTACGAGAATATCGTGTGTTGAAGACCATTTCCAGTCACG
>NC_068994.1:34067615-34068445 GCF_001194135.2 Octopus bimaculoides | reverse complement strand
ATATATATATATATATATATATATATATATATATATATTATATTACACACATGCACATATATATGTATATATACATACATATGTGAGTATTTATGTACTTCTCTCTCTCTCTCTCTATTTATCTATTTATCTATCGTCCTCTCTACAGGTCTCTCTAATTAATATATAATATAAACACAGATCATAACTGAAGCTAATGTTTCAAGTTTTATAGTCTAGGCTTAACAACCAGACAGCACACAACAGCTAACGAGAGAGTCTCTACGTGGACAATCAGTGTGCTTGAAATAGTAGTAGAATTTTATTCACATCAGACCTTGCAGTCTTAAAGAAAAAACACTTTGGATTAATGGAGTCGTAGACATGCCGCCCAATAAAATTTGGTGGTCGAAAATGGAATGTCTTAGAACAAATCGACCCCAGGACCTTTTGCTTGTAAGCCTAGTACTTATTCTACCGGGATTTTGCCGAACCGCTAAGTTACAGGGATGTAAACACACAAATATCGGTTGTCAAACGAGGGTGAGGGGACCAACACAGACACCCGATTATATACATAGCGTTGCTATTATGCAAAAGTGTCGTTGCTTTTCCAAAACGTTGCTTTTCCAGAAAACTGAAAAATGGTTTGATTGTACCACAGCACATCCGTTGTACTACTCAATGGCAATTGTCGATATCTTGGTATCTGAAGTACATGGATATATGATAGTTTGACCAGAAGAACCGGCTATTGCAAGCAAAAATAAATATTGAAAAAAAAGACGCATTTGGCCAAATTTGGACTTACGACAGTTTAACATGATAGCAACATGTATATATATATATAT
>NC_068994.1:34065734-34066649 GCF_001194135.2 Octopus bimaculoides | reverse complement strand
ATATATGTATGTTTATATATATGCCAACAACAACAACATATATATATATATATATATATATATATACATATATACGACGGACTTCTTTCAGTTTCCGTCTACCAAATCCACTCGCAAGGCTTTGGTCGGTCCGAGGCTATAGTAGAAGACACTTGCCCTAGGTGCCACGCAGTGGGACTGAACCCGGAACGATGTGGTTCGTAAGCAAGCTACTTATCACACAGCCACTCTAAACATGATGATTAAGTTCTTACATGAGTAGAGATCATAAGATGGAAGTAAATATGTGTGCACAAAGCCTCTTACTGCTGCTTCAAGAACCGATGTACAGATAATGCATATTGTGTAAAGCAAGCAGCAGCTATCCACGTAATGGTGATCCTTTCCATCATCAGAGGTAGAATGAGACATAACAGTGATCTATAATATCGACGGAGAGAGAATGAGATAGTACCTTAGTAGTAAACTTTGTTTTGTAGTAAACCAAGATTCTGCGCCATCAGATGGAACTCAAAACCACGTGGTTGTAAAGTGATCTTCTTAATCATGCGGTTATGCGTATGCCTGATTTATTTTTGAAACATATTTTGTGGGCGTTGGCCCCTTAGCCTAATTTTTGAGAAAAAAATGTTTTAATTTATTTCCATTCTTTTCATTTTTTTTTTTTGTAGGGAATTTTTTATTTCGGCCCACTTAAAATAACAACGCTAACAACAACAACAACAACAAGTGTTGTTTCCGTGACAAGTGTTTCTTTCTAAACTTAACTTTTCTTTTTCTATCTTTCCATCTTATTTAATGCATAGAGAGAACCGTTCATTAACAATTATCGTAATTGGTTTTTGGAAAAAAAAAAATTTTAATTTCATGTTATCGATCTCATTGTGTTTATTGAACGAATGATCAAATGGCTTA
>NC_068994.1:34059884-34064915 GCF_001194135.2 Octopus bimaculoides | reverse complement strand
AGAGAGAGAGAGAGAGAGAGAGAGAGAGAGAGAGAGATATGATGTATGTTTGTGTTTAAGCCTTTTTCTTTTCATATATAATGTTATAAGACAGTTTTATTTCTGAATGAAGTGTGAGTCCAATTTCGATTTCTGTAGACAGTTTCAGAAACCACAACCAACGAATGAAACAGATTGAAGTGTGCTGTGAATAATTTAGGTCCTGGACGCATAAGAAAAAATAATGGAGGACTAATCAATAGCGTAACGAGGGGAAGAACATAATAACGTAATTAGTAAAAGGGGGCCGGAACCAAGTAATTAATGTCAAGCCTTCACAAAGCAGACATGAAAAATTTATTAGGTAAAATAAAAGAAAAGGAAAGGTTTTAAGTTGCTGCTGGTATTTCTAGTTCCAGTGTGGTTTTAGTGAAGGCTGGAATATCTGATTAAATGTTTTCTAATCATGAAGATCCTGTTTTTTTTTAATGTGGTTCATGAAAGACTGTTGTTGTTGGTACTCCGTCGCTTACGACGTCGAGGGTTCTAGTTGATCCGATAAACGGAACAGCCTGCTCGTAAAATTAACGTGCAAGTGGCTGAGCACTCCACAGACACGTGTACCCTTAACGTAGTTCTCGGGGATATTCAGCGTGACACAGAGTGTGACAAGGCATGACCCTTTGAAATACAGGTACAACAGAAACAGGAAGAAAGAGTGAGAGAAAGTTGTGGTGGAAGAGTACAGCAGGGTTTGCCCCCCCCCCCTGCCGGAGTCTCGTGGAGCTTTAGGTGCTTTCGCTCAATAAACACTCACAACGCCCGGTCTGAGAATCGAAACCGCGATCCTATGACTGCGAGTCCGCTGCCCTAACCACTGGGTCATTGCACCTCCACTCATGACAGACGACATTCTCTAATAAAACCTAAAATATGCGTAGAGTGTGATTTAAAAGAGATTTAGCTGCTGTTACTAGGATTTTGGCTAACTCCATAGATGTTTCTTCGTTGGCTTGGTCTTCCTTCCTCGTTTGCTGAGTGCCAGGTTTAAGTAAGTAGTCAAGCCTAGAGGTTACGGCATTGCACTCACGACAGCCTGATTGTGATTTCGATTCGCAGACTTGATGGTGCGTTGTGTTCTTGAGCCCACAACTTCCTTTCACGTTGTTCTCTTTTACTCAGCTGAAAATGGATAACCATGCGACGGAGTGGCGTCTCGTTTAAACGAGATGTTGTGATCTCCTTCACTTATACGCCATGGAAACCGGGTAAACGGCCCTGTGAGTGCTAAGACTCGAACGAGTAATGTCCAGGTGTTGATGATGATAATGATGGTGATAACCCAGGCACGCACACACACACACACACACATCTCGCACTATGCTATGGGACTGTCTTCAAGTGTTTTAGTGAAACAAATCGATCCCAGAACTTATGCTATCGATCCCTTTTACCGAACCGGTAAGTAACGGGGACGTAAATAAACTAAAACCATTTGTCAAGTGGTAGAGGGAGACCATCAACACACACACACACATACAATGGGCTTCCATACAGTTTTCGCCTACCAAATTCACTCTCAAGGAATTAGTCGGCTTGGAGCTATAGTAGAAGAAACTTGACTAAGGTGCCACGCAGTGGGACTGAACCTGAAACCACGGGGTTGCAAAGCGAGCTTCTTAACAACATAACCTTGAATGTATTGAAAAAATGCAAATATATTGGTTTTGAAAAAAATTGATATTTTGCCATAAATGAATAAACAAAACAAATGTTTATTTTTGATTACAAACATTGAAGCAATTAACAGATTTCTTTGAAGTATAACACCTTATTACACGCAATACTTTGTAGCAGCTATCTTATATACATCAGCACATAATACATATATTTATACACATGTATATATACCTCCAATATATATAGATATATATGTGTGTGTATGCGTGTGTGTGTGTGTGTGTGTGTGTGTGTGTGTGTATATATATTATGTGTATATAGGTGTGTGTTTAAAGAATTAAATAAATAACAAAGGAACAAGAATTATGCAATCAACGTCATTCATAAACGATAGCTTTTGCTATGAGATGCTACGCACTCCGAGCTGGGTGTCTATGCATCACCTTTATAGCTTCCTCGGAGCTATAAGGTAATGAACAAGCAATCAGCTCTGAGTGTACTGCACTTTATAGCAGAAACAGCTGTAAGCCAATAAAGTTGATTTCGCAATTTCTGTTCCTTTGTCAATTATTTAATTTCATATTATGATTTGTGCTCGTCTAAGACATTGTTCTGAAGCTTATGTATCCTGAGTTCTAATACGAGGCTATTAGTATTGATATGCCTAAGTGAAATCTTATACAGATATTTCTGTTGAGCCCGAAAGATTCTTGGAGAGTACCGGAAAGTTCTACAAGATAGTCTGATTGTTGTACTATCTGAGCATGGAACTTATACTTGCTTACATTTAAATGTTATGTTTTGTTTTAGATAACGCTTATAAATCACATGATAGAGTACGTTTCTTTTTAATCTCAGCGTCCCGTCTCCCGTCTGCCCCTGGTTGACAAGATACAACGTGTCAAAACACTGGTGTTCCAGAATGCTGGGAAAGCGCTGTCGTCGTCGTAAATGTGTGAAGCTGTGAATGTGTGAATCTATGCCATACACAACACTGACCATTACATTCTGCTCCTCAACTTACCTAGACGTGTTAAGAATTAATTTTCAAATAACTGTGGTTTAGTGGTTAAGGTGTTGAACTCATGATCGTAAGATTGTGGCTTCGATTTCTGGACCAAGTAATGTGTTATGTGCCTGAGCAAAACACTTCACCTCACGTTGCTCCAGTCCACTCAGTTGGCAAAAATGAGTAATGTTATTTCTTCATTGCACACAAGGGGCTAAACATAAAAGGGACAAATAAGGACAGACAAAGGGATTAAGTCGTTTACATCAACCCCAGTGCGTAACTGGTACTTAATTTAACGACCCCGAAAGGATGAAAGGCAAAGTTGACCTCGGCGGAATTTGAACACAGAACGTAAAGACAGACGAAATACCGCTAAACATTTCGCCCGGTTTGCTAACGTTTCTACCAGCTCGCCGCCTTAAATGAGTAATCTTGCGATGGACTGATGTCCCATCGAGGTGAGGAACATATATACGCCATAAAACTGGGAAACTAGTCTTATTTGTCTATATGACTCGAGAAAGAACTTTATTTTTACTAGACATTATTGATTCCAGTTTCTAGCAGCTCAGGCGCTCGTCTAGCAGATGTCGCATTAAGCTCAATACATTTGCTGTTGCTATTACTGTTGTTACCGCTATTGTTGTTGTTGCTGCTGTTGCAGTTATGGCGGCTGTTGCTGTATCTGCTGCCGCCACTGTTAATGTCATCGCCTCTGCTTCAACTGCCACTGCTGTTTTCGTTGTTGCTGCCGCTACTGCTGTTGTTCTTGTTTAACTCCGTTTCAACTCAGATTTACTTGATCTACAATCGGAAACTTTCCATCCGTAACCACGCCTCATCTATAAATACATAATACATACTGGACTATATTTTCTAATGAGACCTTTTCCTCATCTCATACGAGACTCTACTTCGGTGAGATTTAAGACAGATTTAGTGCTTGTTTCTAGCAGTGAGAAAGACTCCATGCAGGTTCTCTTTCGTTGGCTTGTCTTTCCATAGACTGTCTTCTCTGAGACAAAAATACTAAAGAATTATCGCGTACCGAATTACCGGACTCTTTTACAAGTTCTTTAGAAAATTTTTCATTCTAAATATCATCTTAAAAGAATGTTTTCAGAATGAAATTCTACTATGTCCCTCCTGATGATCATTGATTTTGAAAACGCTTGCACAAATGATTCAAAAGAATTTATAAACATAAAGAGAGAAAGAAAATAATAACAAAATTATTAAAATGGTTTGATTGCATCGTTCTGCGGTAATTTCGGTACTTTGTGCCAACGAAGAAAATGCCAAAGAATATCGAATTTCAAATTGTAAAACCGCTTAGTGTTTATTTCATTCCCTGCTGTGTTTGTTATTTAAAATTCGTTTAAAATTCCTGGATATTCTTTTCAAAAGTTTTGCGGTTTTATACGAGCTGAGTGTTAGAGAGTGAACAAATAGCCTGCTTATAAATACACGTATGAGTGTGAATTGGCAAAGACGGCGAATTGGCAGAACAGCTATGGAACATTGGATTGATTACTTTCCGACAGTCTGCGCTCTGAGTTCATATTACGTGGAGGTCAACTTTACTTATCCTTTCGGGATCGATAAAAATATGCAAATCGAACGTAGTGGATTTGCAAGGAATGTAAGAAAGCTGGGACCGGATGCCTTGCGATGTTTGTTGCGGCTATTTGTGTTCTGAGCTCAAATCCCAGCAAGGTCTACTAGCGTCGTAGACTTAATGCAGCACTCGGTTTGACACTGACATCTGGTGGCTTAGGTGTCTTAAGGAGCGTCGGACTCTTTGGCAAGCATTCGGGTTGAAGATAATTTTCTACATTACTCTCACCAGTCCCTGAGAGGCTGCTACGTAATCTGCCATACGAACTTTTTTCCCTTATCACTAAAAGGATTATATATTTACGTATATACCTTACAGACAATTATAAGACAGAACAGAAACACATCTACATACGTAAGACGATATAGACCCATATGTTTATATATATTTATAAGCAGGCTATTTGTTCATTCTCTAACACTCAGCTCGCGTGTGCAAGTGTATGTGCGTAAGTATATGTATATATATATATATATATATATATATATATCAAATAATAAGCAACACGGATTTCAAAAGTGATTGCAGTACGCACGTTTCATGCTACTTCAATTTATTTAAGTAATGTGAGCATTACCTTAAATGCAATATGAAGAGCAATCTTCAGCTGCACGAAAAAATGTAGAAAAAAAGACATATTACAAATGTGGCAACATATTAAAACCAAGTGGGAGAGAGCAGAGGAAGAATATATAAGTCCATCTTGACATAGCAGGGTCTATCAGGCTAGCGAATATATATA
>NC_068994.1:34057332-34059198 GCF_001194135.2 Octopus bimaculoides | reverse complement strand
TATATATATATATATATGCACGGACGTATATATGTATATATGTACTTATGTGTTAGCGCGTCTATGTACGTCAGTAAGTAAGTATGCATGTATGTATGTATGTATGTATGTATATTTATCGGTACGCACATTCACACTTCAAACGAATGTCGAGCTCTCGACCATATGTGGTCGTGATGCATCGCTGATGTACTGCAAGTAATAATCCATCTCGACTTGCATGCAAGCAAGCAACACAGACAAGCAAAGTGGTCAAAGATCAAAGACACAGAGAAAGATCTGTAGGAATTGGCCATTATCATCACAGACCCCATACGGTGTCAATAAACAAAGACACACTTCTCATATCCGACTGATTTGATGCGGAACCCGCTTTATTAATTATTCTTTTACGTAGCGAAATATTTTTACTTGCCGCACTTCCTCTTCGTTATTATTACCATTCCGTTAAGGTGGCGAACTGGTAGAATCATTAACACGCTGGACAAAATACTTTGCGGGATTTCGTCCGTCTTTACGTCTTGAGTTCAAATTCCGCCGATGTCGACTTTGCCTTTCATCCTTTCGGGGATGAATAAGTACCGGTTGAACACTGGTGTCGATCTAATCGAAATAGTCACTCGTCTGAAATTGCTGGCCTTGTGCCAAAATTTGATATCGATATTATTTTTGTTATTATTATTACCATCAAGGCGGTGAGCTCGTAGAATCCTTAGCAGGCCGGGCAAATACGTAGCAGTATTTCGTCCATCTTTATTTTCTGGGTTCAAATTCCACCAGATTGACTTTACCTTTCATCCTTTCGGCGTCGATAAATTAAGTACCAGCTGCGTACGGGGTCGATGTAATCAACTAGTCTCCTCCCTCAAATTTCAGGCCTCGTGTCTATAGTAGAAAGAATCATTATTAAGGCTGCAAGCTGCCAGAAACGTTAGCATGCCGGACAAAATGCTTAGCAGCATTTTGTTTGTCTTTACGTTCTGAGTTCAAATTCCGTCGAGGTCGACTTTGCCTTTCATCCTTTCGGGGACGATAAATTAAGTACCAGCGAAATACTGGGATCGATGAATTCCTCCCCTAAAATTTCAGGTCTTGTACTTTTAGTAGAAAAGATTACTATTATATCACTTCTCAAATAAAAACAGAAAAGATGAAAATAAAAAAATAAAAACCATCGGAATTTCATCTAATTTGACTATGTGAATGGAATATAAGGATGGTCTCCAGAATATAGTATGGCTTTTATAGCTGCCTCCGGCAGAGTTAGAACTTCGCGAGAAATATATTTATAAATTACAAGCAACATTTACAAAACCGACCTTACGCGGATTTATTAAAAACAAAAGTTAATACAATCACATAAATTTACAATATTTTGGATTTCATACAGAAATTGTCAAAAAAAATTCACATAGCTTACGACCTTCATGATAATATGTGTTCTAGAGTTAGATTTCAGCTTGCAAGGTAGGAAAGTGAGACTTTTACACCATTGAACTAACTAACTTGCTAATTAACTAATTAACATACCTACCTACCTACCTACATACATGCGTGCACAAATATATAGATACTTGCATGCATACATTCATATATGCATACATACATATATTGATACCCATATATATATAATACAAATGATATGTGAGTATATGCATATATACGTACATCTATGTACATACCTACATCTACATGTATATATAGATGCATACCTGGGCATAGGACGTCACAAAAAAAAAACGTGGACAAAATGAGAAACAGAACATAAATAGAGCACAGAAAACATACAGGCCACATAGAGAATATTTCCTTCATCAGCTGCCACCATTCTAAAACTAAGCGTTTCGATATATATGTATATATATA
>NC_068994.1:34055758-34056917 GCF_001194135.2 Octopus bimaculoides | reverse complement strand
GATATTGACTTTTGATTTTATTGCTATATTTTTATTTAGACATTGTTTTATTTTGCCGTTCAGCATTTTATCTTAATTAATTTTAATATTGACAAATACAGGTGACAAATAGAGATTAGCGGCGCTGAGCAAGAAATGCTTGTAAGGTCACGACGAAAATTTATCGAGAAAGGGCACTAAGAGGAAGAGAAATATGTAATATGAAAAGGGAGAAAGTGAGCATGAAAGCCAACGATATATATATATATATATATATATATATATATATACACAAATTTTATAATTATAAGTATAAATTATAATTAGAGTTCATCAAAATTGCTTCACCACATACCGAAATTTAGAAATAGCAGTTAAAATACTATTCCACTACCATAATACATCTCCATAATATATCTCTGTCTGGGAGATATATTATGGTAGCGGAATAGTATTTAACTACTATTTCTAAATTTCCGTATGTGGTGAAGCAATTTTGCTGAGCCCTAATTATAATTATGCTTATAATTATAGAATTTTTGTATAAATTTACCGATAACGGTTCTTTTAATATACCGAACTACCGAACTACTTGGTAAAATTATTAATCATAAATATTACCCTATATTAGTATATATATATAGTTAATCAAATATATTCAATGAGAATACAGAGGATTTTACCACAGATGTATATTATTTCCTCAAAATTATTTTTAGCCCAAGTTTGCACCAACTCACATCTTTGCCAGTAACTTTTTTTAAACAACATCTTTATCATATATTTTGAGACAGCGTTCAGTTGACTGCACGGAAATTCACCCTTTTTCTCTGACGAGTGGATGTATTTATTACCTTATAATGATTATCAATTTTAGATTTCGTTTCGAAGGGTAATACATTCATAAAACGATCGTAAGATATTTCAAACTTTTTAAATAATCATACTTTATATATTTATATATTTATCTATTAATACAATATTATTTTGGACGTATATCTTCTGTTTGGAGGCGCAATGGCCCAGTGGTTAGGGCAGGGGACTCGCGGTCATAGGATTGCGGTTTCGATTCCCACACCGCGCGTTGTGAGCGTTAATTGAGTGAAAACACCTAAAGCTCCACGAGGCTCCGGCAGGGGGTGGTGGTGAACCCTGTTGTACTCTTTCACCACAACTTTCT
>NC_068994.1:34051471-34054245 GCF_001194135.2 Octopus bimaculoides | reverse complement strand
TATATATATATAACGCTCACTCATCTACGAGAATGTATGTCAGTGCTATATATGTGTGTATTAATTTACAGCGTATAAAAAGTATATAGCATTCAATTATTGTAGCAGTAATGTCAGCAGTCTCAATATATTTATTTAGTTGTACGAGTATATAATTTCAATGTCTATATAACCACTTACTTAAATAACCACACAGTCTTGGCCTTCGTTAAATGGCATTTTAATAAGGAAATGTTGTATATATATTCATTTATTATTTTTAACCTGGAGATACAGAAAAGAACGGAAATCATATTGAGATTCTGTCACGCAAAATTAATTTTACATGGTGGATTTTATGGCGATAAGAAGAAACTCGATCTCGCTACCGGAAGTACATGTTATACAACAACATGCGTTCACTCGTACAGTAATGCAATACGCCATCGTAATTATTTCATTTCTTTTGTTCTGTTTTATATATTTCTACTTGTTTTGTTTCATTTTCAAGGAATCTCTCCTTATTGAATGAAATGCCATCTGTCGCACGCCTGTCTGATGGGGAAGAAACATTAAACAAAGGCTATAAGTAGCCTTTCGTTACATTACCTCGACGTCTTGGGAGCAGGAGGTCAATTGATTCTGATGAGTGATTAAGTAAGAATGAAACCACTCGACTATTCGATCTTCACCCTAGGCAGCTGAAAAGGCCCACTAGGGCTTAATTTTCCATCAAGTCTGAAAACAAACTTTCTGGACTTCACCCTTAGCCTACCTTAACTAAATGGTTCTCAAACAAATTTGTAATATGGTTACGTATAACTATTTATTTATAACCCATACTAGATTGGTACTCCAGTAATAATGTAAGATCGTTAATTTCGCATCATTATGCAAATTATATGTGCTTAGTACAATTTTATTATCAATTTTAATAAGTAGCTTTCTGCGATTCTCTCTTGGAACATTGAGAAGGGCAAGTTAAGAGATCCTTAATAATTTGGTTAGTTATCAACAGAACCAAATGATCTGACCATCGACTCAAATATAGACTTTATACATGAATACATATATATATACTGCATGTATGTATTTATAGATATGTATATGTGTATGTACGTTTACAAACAAGTATATATATATGCGTGTGTGTGTGTGTGTATACATTCACACTGACACAAACACACGCACACACACACACGCACCCCTCACACATTTTAAATCGGTAGAAGTAACAAGGCGATTCAAGATCCGCTAGTTTTGTGCCGATTTTAGCAATAAAATATATAATGTTCTTAGTTCTATTTTCTAGTTTGTATCGCCAGTCCTTGCTATACAAACCCATCTAATTTCACTTCTAAATCAAACACCAACCGAAGTCTATGGACGAAGAGACATTTTCATGCTGCGGTGCTGTGAGATCGAAACCGAAAACAAAACTATTTGCGTTTGCAAACACCATATTTTCGACCACTATCACGACAGAGGAATGTTTCCGATATCTGTTAGTCAAGGAGTACCGAAGCATTGGATGTTGTATTTTCGATCGCTGCCATGACACGGGAATATCGATATTTTTGAGATTCAAGTTTACTTTCTATCATGACACAGGAGTATCGATATATTAGGAGGTATAGTTCTTATGTGGAGGCGCAATGGCCCAGTGGTTAGGGCAGCGGATTCGCGGTCGTAGGATCGCGGTTTCGATTCCCAGACCGGGCGTTGTGAGTGTTTATTGGGCGAAAACACCTAAAGCTCCACGAGGCTCCGGCAGGGGATGGTGGTGAACCCTGTTGTACTCTTTCACCACAACTTTCTCTCATTCTTACTTCCTGTTTCTGTTGTGCCTGTAATTCAAAGGGTCAGCCTTGTCACACTGTGTCACGCTGAATATCACTAAGAACTACGTTACGGGTACACGTGTCTGTGGAGTGCTCAGCCACTTGCACGTTAATTTCACGAGCAGGCTGTTCCGTTGATCGGATCGACTGAAACCCTCGACGTCGTAAGCGACGGAGTGCCAACATCAACAACATGACATAATAGTATCGATGTATATTGGAGGTATGTTTCCCATATCTATCAGGCAGGGAGTACCGAAGAATTCAATACTATATTTTCGATCGCTGCCATTACAAACCAAACCAACAACAACCAAAAACACGGCTGCAACTGAATATTTCTAATAAAACCATCTCAAACCGATGAAGCCTTATGTCATTATGTAGAAATAGTGACATTCCTGATTATAGATTCTCTGTGGATAATAATGAGCGGATTCTAAAATTTCAATTAATAACGGTTTGCGAGGCGTGAATACCTGGATAACTCTCTACTGACCGTTTAACCTTTTTTTCCCCCCTCTTCTTTTCCTTGCTTTTCGTTCTTCAGTTGATAATGAACTCACTTGATAGTTCCCCGTTTATTTCCTGTGCAAGATCGATTCAAATATCAGTTGTGAATAATGTCATTATATGAAGTGGTCTAGTGTGGTGTAGCATTGCTGTGGTGTGCTATACTGCGACGTGGTGTTGTGTGAAATGATGCGGTTTGGTGTAGTGTGATGAGGCGGTGGTGTCGTGTAGGGAAGCGTGTTAGCGACATACACACGCACACACACACACACACACACACACACACACACACACACACACACACACACACACATATATATATATATATATATATATATGTATGTATATGTATATGTATATATACATATATATACATATACATATATATATATATGTACACATATTTATCTATAGGTATGTATACATCCATGCATATATATA
>NC_068994.1:34048250-34050981 GCF_001194135.2 Octopus bimaculoides | reverse complement strand
ATATATATATATATATATATATATATATATATATATATATATACATTTATTCATGCAAAGATACATAAAGATGTACGGGGTGTGTTTATACAGACATCGGAATGCTAGGCGTGAAAAGAAGCATCACTAACCGACGAAAAACAAATTCGAAAAAGGCAAATAGAATTGTATTAGTTGTAGTTAACGAAGAAGTGGAAACGATAAAATATAGTCTTGGAGTTATATGGACTCAATAATGACTTATGACATTACAAAATGGTGGAGGGAAAATAAAAGAATATTCCCCTTTTGGTGATACGAATAGAATGAAATTATATGTCGAACTTCACCTAAAAATAAATTATTTCAAGATAAAACAATTACAAGTACTAGCATTTATTGAACGCAAGATCGAGTTTGTTGGTTGTAATTTTATTCGCAAAATAAGAATAGTTCACAAATAATTGTAAACGAATATATTCCTAGAAGGCAAATGCTTATAGCAATGGCAACAACACCTGTGACAAAAGACTAGACTCCGCTTGGCACTATGTTACTTCACCGTAAGATTAACTGACTGCATCAAGCTGTTAGAGACCATAGATGTAGCTTTACTTTACTTTCAACCAAAATATTTTAATTTTAATTATATGTATAACCGCAGATGCTGGCACAAATTTATCCAATCACAACTCATAATTTCTATATAAAACTCTCATTCATTGTATAAATAAATATACTGAAAATATTAACCATTATATTAAATATCACTTAATAATTAAATTATAAACAATTTTGTAACCAATATTAAATAAATTACAAAAATATAATAAACCCCAATATATAAACGAACAATATATATATATATAAGAGAGATATATAAGATATATATAATATATATATAAGATATATATAAGATATATATAAGATATATAAGATATATATAAGATATATATAAGATATATATAAGATATATATAAGATATATAAGAGATATATAAGAGAGCTGGGTGAGTAAATAACATTTATAATGAAATGATTCAAAATAAGATTAATATTGACTCTAAGATACGACCAAAAGTCACCCTAACTAACTGGGATCCACGAGAAACCTATGGAGCTGACGCTGACTGGTATCAACTGCAGGTAATATTTACAAGAGCACAGCGATGAACTAGCAGAATCCTTAGCACGCAGTGTAAGATGCTTAGCAGCATTTCGTCCGTCTTTACGTTCTGAGTTCAAATGTCACCGAGGTCGACTTTATCTTTCAGCCTTTGCGGGTGGATGAAATTATTACTAGTTAAATACTGGGGTCGAATTAATTTACTAGCCCTCACCCAACTTCCAATTTCTGGCCTTGTACCTATAGTAGACAAGAATATTTGCAAGTGTAATATTACTTCGTTTTGTCAAATAAACGCCTACTTATATTCCCTTTTCACAACCGTTCAGCTGTAACTTGAAAATATTAGATAATGGCAAAATATGAAATAAAAATTCTTGATTTGAAAAGAAGAGAGAGAGAGAGAGAGAGAGAGAGAGAGAGAGAGAGAGAGAGAGAAGACTAATCCGCTATGCAGCAAAACTTATCAAATATAAACAATAAAACAGTATTTCACGCCATCAAAATTTTGAAAATGAAAAAAAAAAAAAGGGCTCTAAGATAATAACAGTAAAAATCTCTTGAATTAAAAATCAATCACCTTCAATGAAAGTTAAAAGCTATGTGTAAGACAATTCGTTAGCGGAAAGAAAAATATTTCACCAGAAACTGGATCGACATCAGTCACGGGGTTACAAAGTGATGAAAGAACATTGAATAAAAGTCACAGAATTTCCTCTCAAGAAGATACAGAATCGTTTTTTGGGGAAAATCTGGAGTGAGGCTAAAGGGATTAACCCAGATGCAGTATAAGCAGAAGAAATTAGAGTCGTATTATCTCCAGCTAACATCATAGTATGATGTCATCCGGGAGACTGCGATAGGAAACTTGAAAATCTTCAGGATAAACGACATCACGAAGAGATTTGGTTGACGGCTACTGATGCAAACAATTGACCTCTATCGAGGGTATCTTATCAGTCTTTACTACTAAAATCCTCGTGGAATGTAAACATACCAATCTGGTTAGCTTTAGCATAAACAAGTTTGATACCAGAGGATGAAGGCATTCACGTAGCAATGTACTATCTGCCAATTACATTCCAAAATTTTACGTATAAAATGTACACAGCTAATATGAACTTATTCCACCAGGGCCACTATGATAGTAATACATATCATTACAGCCAGACAAACGGCTGGAAAGTAATGAATATTTGGGAATGAGGTGAGCAACTACTTATTAACAAAACTGTGATTTCAGAGATGTAACTGCATAGGAGCAATTTGGTTTCAGTGTGTATCTAAGTAAACATAAACCATTCGATTCTGTTCCTTACTGGCGACTCTTCGACTTTGATAAGTTCCAAAGACCATAAACAAAGCCATAAAAAAACCTGACGTACTCCTGGGCTATCATTACAAAGTTAAATACAGAAGGGGATTTCATTATCTTTGATGGGGTAAAAATATGGATATTTTTGAGGAAAACAGACACTCTGTGGTGTTGTTAATCCTTGAATTGAGCCCTATATCTTTTTTTATATCGAGGAAACTGTGAAACTGCGCAAAACATTTCAGAAGTTTAGCGGAAGTGTTTACAAATACACACGTATAGGCGCACACACACACACACACACACACACAC
>NC_068994.1:34046721-34047638 GCF_001194135.2 Octopus bimaculoides | reverse complement strand
GTGGTGGTGGTGGTGGTGGTTGGCAATGATAATGATGATCCTGATGATGGTTAGTGAAGATTATAGTTAATGATGATGATGATGATGATGATGATGGTTGATGATGATGATGATGATGATGATGATGGTGAGGTTGATGATGAACATTTCGGTGCTTAAGTCTGTAATCTGTTAATTGACATTTAGAGAATTCTGCTAAATGATGCCACTGATAACACATATCGTACAACCACAACAACAACAACAGCAACAAAACCTACGCCTGTCACCTCACACAGCACTCCTATAACTGTCAATACAGCCATTGTCACCACCACAACCACCACCGCTACTACTACTACTACTACTACTACTACTACTACCCCCACCGTCACCACCACCATCGGCATTAATATCAAAACTAATACCACGACTATCGCCTACAACAAAAATACAAGAACCACAACTGTACTATCACTGTTTATACAACGACCTCTACCACTTCCTCGAATTCCATTACCATCACAACCACTACTATTACCAACACATCGCAAACCCGACACCTCATCGCTTCAACATTACTAATGCTACTGACACCGCCACAGCCATCATCCACTACCACCGCTGCTACAATCACTACCGTTATCTCTGCCACCATCATTATCATCATTACCATAATCAGCACCACAAAGATCCACCACCACTCAAACTCCACCGCAGTCATCGATACTATCCACTACCACCATACCACCACGACCAATATCATATTGAAACCAACCTAATTCACCTAAAGATTACAGCTAACAAAAGTAACATTTGGCGCCCAAAAGACAACCAAAAAAGTAAAAATATTTTGCCAAACAGATAAATATAAAAATATATAATATAATATAATATGATATGATATGATATAATATAATATATAAAAATAATACAAT
>NC_068994.1:34044486-34046156 GCF_001194135.2 Octopus bimaculoides | reverse complement strand
ATATATATATATATATACATATATAATATATAATATATATATATACCATATCATATCGTATCATATGATTCCTTGAAGGTAAAAACGGTGGAAGACTTAAGAACGTAGTTATTATCGTTGTTGTTAATACCAAGTGTCATTGTGACATCATCATCGTCACCATAATCACCATTGCCCCTAAAGTGTGTGTGTGTGTAAAGTAGCCTCTACATGGGCCTCCAGAGCTATTAACAGTAGCATACCCTAAATTTCCCCCTATCGTAGTGAAAAGAGAGAAGACAAAATAATATTATGCAGTCGTAACTCTACGTACAAAGAAGCAGGATGGTCATTTTGCGAACAATTATTTTTCATTATTCCGTAAAATAGGGAGCCAGCCGATGGCTAGATATCATCATCATCATCATCCTCATTATTGCCACAATCAACACCACCGATTCATTTACACTTCTTAATTGTCCACTCATACAATCACCCACTACTTTCCTTCCATAATTATGTAACGTTATATTTTCTCTGTCGTCTGCTTTTTTTCGTTCTTTTCCTAAACGTCCACACCTGAGTTTCTTCATGCCAGACATGCATTTTGGTCTTCCACTCATTCATCGATTCATTGGTTTATCTATTCTTTCTATCTTCCCTTTCTTTCTTTCCTTTTTCTTTCTTTCATTCTTTCTTTCTTCCTCCCTTTCTTTTCGTTTTTCTTTCAGTCATTCTTTCTTCCCTCCTCTCTTTCTCTCTCACTCTCCCCTCTGTCTTTCGTTCTTTTAGGTCTTGTTCATTTTTTCCTTCCTTTTTCCCGGTCTTTCGTTGTTTTCTTTCTTTCTTTCTTTCTTTCTTTCCTTCCTTCTTTCCTTATTTCTTTCTTTCTTTCTTTCTTTCTTTCTTTCTTCCTCTCTATCTTCCTTTCTTTCTTTCTTTCTTTCTTTCTTTCTTTCTTTCTTTCTTTCTTTCTTTCTTTCAATCTGCTTTCCTTCTTTCATTCTCTCTCTTTCATTTTATCTTCCTTCATGTATTCTTACATTTCACTCTTTCCTTCATTGCTTCAATCCTTCAGAATTTCATTCTCCCCCCCCCACCACACACACACACACACACACACACACACACACACACTTCCAGTCTTCCTTAACGTCGTTTTTCCTCTCTTTCTCTATCCTCATTTCTTTTTTTTTTTTTTAATTATACCTTTCCTTTTTCCTTCCATTGTCTTTTGCCATTCTTTCCACCAGCTAAACTACAACACTATCACCATCAACAACAACAACAGCAGCAACTGCAACAGTAACAACAACACCACAAGCGGTACCACCACCACCACCATCACCAACAACAACAACAACAACAACAATTACAACGGTAATAACAACAACAACAACGGCAAAACCAAATTCAACATCGTTCTTTAAGCTAGGCTTGGCTGGACGAAAATATATAAAAAAAAAATATTTGACGAATTTTTCAATTCTTAAAACATTTCGCAAAACAGATAACAGATTGTCTTCATTAATTTAGCTTTTGACTTTTCACTCGGCTTTTCCTCAAATAAAGGTTACATACATTTAGGAGCATACATTCACTCCCTCACATATACATGCACACGTGTGTGTATCTGTATGTGTGTGTATATATATATATATATATATATATACAAACATATATATATATAT
>NC_068994.1:34037197-34044435 GCF_001194135.2 Octopus bimaculoides | reverse complement strand
ATACATATAAAAGCGTATATACACACATATAGAAGCATACACACACACACATATTTATATACAGATATGTTTGTGTACGTGTATTTTAATTATATGCTTATAAGTATGCCTGGTTATTTCTGAGTGTATGTGTGTGTGTGTATGTATGTGAGTGCGTGTGTGTATGCGTGTGTGTGTGTGTGTGTGTGTGTGTGTGTAAAACTACAGTTCTGGATATTTGCAGCCTTACATATATGCGCATAAATAAATATGCTCCCTGTCAAACGCTTACGTACAAACATACACGCTGACACTCACCCATTACACTGTCACGCGCACACACACATACTCACACACACGCACGCGCACATACACACATACTCGCACATACTTAAAGACACACGGACACTCCTTTATATACGATAAAGTAAGGATGGAAATGGTGATTCGATTTGACATTTATGAAACATAATTACCGCTCTATGTGTATTTTATACATCCGTAAAATGTATATAGTTAGCTGTGCTTAACACCACACACTCTAGTGTGTATATATGTACATATTCACACATGCATACATACACACACACACCCATTTACATACATATATACATATATGTAAATATATGTGTGCATGCGTCCATGCGTCCATGCGTGTGTACGAAGATATATTTACACAATACATGCAGACACACACACATACACACATATGCATATAAATGTATATATGCATTCATATATTTGTTTGTAAGTATCTGTGTATGCATATATGTGTGTATGTGAGCGCGCGTATACATGCGCATGCCGGTGGACCTTTTCTTAATTTAACGTGACATTTTAGTTATAATTTATTTAATGTTGAGCAAATGACTATGTGTGTGCGTGTGTGTGTGTGTGTGTGTGTGTGTGTGTGCGCGCGTATCCATGCGTGTATATGTGTGTTTGTATATATGTATGTGAGATAGAGAGAGAAAGAGAGCGAGAGAGAAAGTGAGAGAGCGAGAAAGAGAATCTGTGCGTGCGTGTATGCCCTTACGTGCGTGTATCTGTATATCTATATAGCTATATCAATATAATTATTTTTTCCCATCTTCTTTCAGGTACTTTTCCACCAAAGTGTGCTTCCTTGTCTTCAGCTAATAATGAAATATTTTGTGTATTCTGCTTTACCACAAAGGATTATTTACTTAACCGAGGTATTTCTCGTGCTCATTTTCACCAACATATCTTCGTCTGTCGATATAACATACGACGTGGAAGAAGGAGCAAGGAAAGGAACTTTCATCGGTGATGTGGCGGCTGATACACAGCTCTTGAACAGTTTTCCCCACCGGGAACACAGGCTGGTCACATTTAACCAACTACAGCCCAAAACATTGACCACTACTCGTTTATTTAACGTCTCCAAGAACGGTAAACTTTACACGGCGGAGGTGCTAGATGCCGAAACTCTGTGTAAATACAACACCGAGTGTTTTAAAATGGTGGAAGTAGCGGTCCAGCATGAACAATCATTTGTGAAAATATTAGAAATCAGATTGATTATTAATGATATCAATGATAACCAACCAGAATTCCCTGTCAAACAAATTGATATAACGTTTTCTGAGGATGACAGTAAAGGACTCAAAAGATCAATCCCGAACGCTATTGATAAAGACGTCGGATTATCCAATTCTGAAATAACCTATCAATTAAACAAAGAATTTGATGACCCTTTTTCATTATCCGTCTCAAAAAGAGTTGATGGCAAGGCAAACCTTGATATTAAGCTAGAAAAGAAACTGGACAGAGAACAAAAAGACACGTACAAACTTCAAGTAATCGCCAAAGATGGCGGCTTTCCTTCCCGCCAAAGTATCTTAGACGTTTTTATATTAGTCACAGATGAAAATGATAACATTCCGACATTTTCGCTTAACGTATACAACGTCACTGTCAAAAACACGTATCGCCGAGACAAACCAGTTGTTACTTTAACGGCTACTGATTTAGATTCGGGAAAAAACGGCGAAATTACATATCATTTCAGTTCTGAAACTCCTAGTGCGGTAAGATCGATGTTTGAGTTAGATGAAAAAACTGGTGGAATATTTCTCACCAGAAACTTTTCATTCGGAGAACGAAAGACCTATAAATTATTCATTGAGGCAACAGATCAAGGTAACCCTCCAATGAGTTCTGATGCACTCGTCTTGGTGAACATAATCAACCAACAGAACACCGCACCATCTTTAGACGTAAAATTCGTTTCGGGTTCCAAGGAAAATACGGCCGCCATTTCAGAAGGAGTTAAAGTAGGTAGTTTTATAGCCTACGTCAAAGTCCTTGACAATGATGTTGGAATGAACAGTGAGGTTAGCTGTGAACTCCACCATGATAAACTGCAATTACTCAGTTTAGGAAGGAAGAAATATAAAGTTATTGTGAAAAATCGGATCGATCGAGAAACTGAGAGCTTCATAGATTTTACGATCGTCTGTAAGGACGAAGGTTCGCCTCCACAGAGAACAGAGGGTAAGTTTTCGGTACAGGTACTGGATGTCAATGACATACAGCCTCAGTTTACTAAAGATACATATAAATTTCTAACATATGAAAATGAAGATCCGAATTTCCCTATAGGCTTCATAAATGCCACAGACCTTGATCTGGGAGACGGAGGTCAACTGATTTATTCGCTCTTGGCCGAAGATTATAGTTTCCTTCCATTTGAGATATCCAATTTTGGATTCATTTCAACAACCAAACCGCTAGACTTTGAACAGCAAGATGTTTACAAATTCAAAGTATTTGTAAGAGACAATGGAACGCCATCGCTAAACAATACAGCACATGTAATTGTTGAAGTAATGGATGAGAACGACAATGCTCCATATTTTACATTTCCCAGCGTAAATCCATTCAGTTTGGACGTCTACTATAACCCACAAAGTGAAAATGATATCACAGTTCTTAGGTCTTCGGACAGAGACAGTCATGTCAATGCTTTCCTCCGGTACGAGATTCTAGGAGGCAACCATAAGCAATTATTCACGGTGAATCCTTATACGGGAGTTCTATCTTTTTCTCGAACCGTCTACCAGAACGATGCAGGTTCGTACGAGTTAAGTTTTATCGTCAAAGACAGCGGCAGTCCAATTCTGTCTGCAACGACGACACTTTCTTTAACACTGACTGTCAGTAACACAACCTCAAAGATGTATTCAGCAGAGGACACAGAGTCCGATAACCGAATTCATATTAATTTAATGATAATAATCGTTATGTCCACAGTAATAGTAGCGGTAGCTGTTGTCGTCTCCATCACCGTTTGTATTGTGCGAAGGAACAATCAACGGAACGAACAATACAACGATGGTATAGATTCATCCAATAGGTTTTTGGGCGAGAGCAAACAGGGGGATTATATTTGTGAACAAATGTCTCTTCAGTACGAGGCTTCTGTTACCATGACGAGCGTCGATGACAACAAAAGTTCGCAGGCCTCTCTGCCTAGACTAGAAACTCACTCTGGATATAAAACAAGACAGAACTGGAGAGATTCTTCAGCCAAAGTCGATTCAAGGGATCTAACACAAGGGACGCGGCAGGTAAGTCTTCTTTGAACATATTTCCATGCATTGCTCACGCACGCTCGCACACTAACACACACGCACACACACACTCACACACACACACTACACGAATATATACATTTCTAAGTATGCTTAAAGTTGCATACGCACACACACGCACAGACATATATATGCATATAAACATACATGTGTTACTAACACCTAGGTGCTAAGACACACACACACACACACACATATATATATATAAACACACACAACACACACATATATATATATACTATTCATTTCTATATAAAAATATGTATCTATGTATTTACATATATATATATAGTCATATATATACATACTTACACACGCCCACACAAGCACAAAGGCACATGCACACAAACGCACACACACACACACACATATACACATAATGCATATCTACATACACATACATGTGTTTACATATTATAAGTATGTGTGCATATAGGCAGGTAGGTATATTAGCTGGTTGGCTGGCATGCAGGTGGGTGGGATAGGTAGATAGGTACCATATTCCCCTACGTTAATTTGTAGAAGTAAACATAAATTATGATATTCAACAGTGGCTTCCTTATAGGGCAAAGTACGTACACATGCACACACACATGGACACGCACGCACACGCGCGCACGCACATAATCTCACACAAACATGCATATTCACATTACGTACTGAATCATACACACACACACATATACAAACACACAATTCTTGACTAATAATACATATAGACGTAATGTCAAGCAATTCACCGCCATTGCGTCTTTGTTATGTTTATATTTATTGTCGTTCTAAGAACATCAGTTGTAACAAATATTGCCGTTTTGAACGTGACAGTAGTTACTGCTGTGGTGGTGGTCATTAGACCATGGGCTGTAATTCAATGTTTAAATAATAATTGTATTTTAAGGTTTTGTATGTTGCGATAATGCTCATTAGACCGTAGTCTATGATTGAATGTATAGTAGCTAAATGTTGTCTAAATTTAAGTGCGTTATGATTATGAACATTAGACCATGGTCTGTAATTCAATGTGTAATATCTAATTGTTGTCTAAAACTAAGAGTTTTTTGATTATGTTCATTAGACCATGGGTTATAATTCAGTGTGCAATAATTAATTGCGGTCTAAAAATATTTGTGTTGTGGTTATAGTCATTAGACCGTGGTTGCTATCACTTTAGCGAATAGTCTAAATCCTAAACTTAACCACAATTCTAAGCCTAAAATCTTAACCATATCCTTAACTCTAACCCTAACTCTACCCCTAAACCTTGACCCTAATTCTAACCCAGATCAGGTAATTTCACAGCATAGTGTACCATTATTGCGATTGACTGCGCGCTAAAAGTAAGACCTGTGGTCTATAATTCAGTGTGTAAATAAATATAAGTGGTCTAAGATTATATGTGTTCTGATGACGGTCATTAGACCGTGGCCTATAATTCAGTGTGTAAGAAGTAATTGTGGTCTAAGGTTACTCTATAATTCACCGTGTAACAACTAAATGTGGTTTTAAATCATTTGTGCTGTGGTTACGCTCATTAGACCTTGGTATATAGTTCTATGTATAACAATTAAATGTGGTCTAAGTTTATGCGTGTTGTGCTTATGGTAAATAGACCGTTGTCCATAATTCAGTGTGTAATAAGTATTTGTAGTCTGAGATTATGCGTGCTGTGTTGATACTGTTAGACCATGGTCTGTAACTGAGTGTGTAATAATTAAACGTTGTCTAAGTTTGTGTTGTGTTATGTATATATAGTCATTAGAACGTGGTCTGTAATTCTGTAATAACTGTGAGCTAAGATGATATATGTTCTGATGATACTAATTAGACTCTGGTCTATAATTCTGTACATAACTAAATGTTGTCTAAGGTCATCTGTATTGTGATTTTGGTCCTCAGGCCGTATTTCATAATTCAGTATGTAATAATTAAATGTGGTTTCATCTTATCTGTGCTGTGATTACAGTCATTAGACCGTACTCTATAATTCAACGAGTAATATAACTAAATGAAGTCTAACGTTATGTATTTGCATGTGAAGTCAATTCTAGTCAGCTGGTCAAGTCTAGGTCGACCTGGTCACTGAACTCCGATTATGATACACTGACCTTATCAAAATGACTTAAATTTTTTACTTTCAATCATCTGCGGTGTCCTACCAGCACTTGATGTATTCAGTATTGTTTACTTCAATGTGAGCACTATGTTAGTCTATTTTAGCTACTTTTTGCAGCAGATCAACCAGTATTGATTTTTGTATACATATCCATGTGTGCGCATGCGTGTGCATATGTTCAAGAGTCTGTGTGTGTACGTGGTGTATTTGTTTGCACCGATATGTGTGTTTAAGTATTGGCGTATGCGCATGTGTATGTGTGCACATGTGTAAGCGTACACGTTACGTGTGTGTGCGTGCGCGCGTACGTGTGTGTCTGTATGTACGTCTCTATGTGCGCGTGTGTATGTGTGTGTGTGCGCGCACTCCACACAACACCCACAACCTTCCATACAACACTATTTTGTTGTTTTATTTTTATTGTAATTGTTATACATAGGCGCAGGAGTGGCTGTGTGGTAAGTAGCTTGCTTACCAACCACATGGTTCCGGGTTCAGTCCCACTGCGTGGCACCTTGGGCAAGTGTCTTCTGCTATAGCCTCGGGCCGACCAAAGCCTTGTGAGTGGATTTGGTAGACGGAAACTGAAAGAAGCCCGTCGTATATATGTGTGTGTGTGTGTGTCTTTGTGTTTGTGTTCCCCCCACCATTACCGCTTGACAACGTGTTGATGTGTTTACGTCTCAGTGACCTAGTGGTTCGGTAAAATTGGCTGATAGAATAGGTACTAAGCAAAAAAAAGTCCCATGATCGATTTGTTCGACTTAAAGACGGTGCTCCAGGATGGCTGCGGTCGAATACGTGAAACAAATAAAAGAATTAAAGAATATGTATGTATGCATGTATGTATATGTATGTGTGTTTTTGTTTTTACAATGTTGTTGCTTACTTTCAAGTCTTTGAAATGTTACTTTACTTTCTTTATTTCTTGCTTCTTTTTTTTTCACTCTAATTTAAATATCTATCGCATTTATGGTATTATATTTCATTATATTTCTGGCTTTATATTTTACTTTGTATTTTAATTATATTAACTTTTAGTTCTGTGGCTTATTTAATGTTATAAATGTATCATACATACATACATACATACATACATACATACATGCATACATACGTACATGGATACATACACACATGCACACATGCATACACACATATATCCTATATATGTGCATATAATATATAGAAGTATATTTATGTAATGTTTCAATGTTTGCTTTATATTATTTTTATAATTATTTTTATTATTATTAATATTATTATTATTATAATTATTATTATTATCTTCATCTTCATCATCATCATCATCGTCGTTGTCCCTGTCATCGTGGTCATCGCTATTCTTGAAATTATCATTATTATTATTATTATTATTATTATTATTATTATTATTATTATTATTATTATTATTATTATTATTATCATTGATTCCTGCTTCACAACCAATTTGTGGCCTTGTGCCTATTTTAGAAATTATTATTATTATTATGATTATGATCATTATTGTTATTATTACTACTATTACC
>NC_068994.1:34033302-34037050 GCF_001194135.2 Octopus bimaculoides | reverse complement strand
ACACACACACACACACACACACACACACACACACACACACAATTTCTCATGTTGCGGCTTTGCTAAAAATCATTGGTAGATATTTAGCTTCGGCCTGTTACGCCCAGAGTGTCCCCCGCCCAACTGCCGGACGCTTATCGAAGCCCAGTGTCGACAGTTAAAGAAGTGAGACAGGGAGGGGAAAGAGGGCGTGAGAGAAACAAGGGAGAAGGAAAAAATGAGATAGAAAGAAATGAGATAGAAAAAAAGAGAGGGGGAGAGAGAGAGGGGAGAAAGAGAAAAAGAGGATGATAAAAAGTGGAAGAGAGAAAGAGTGAGCGATAGAGAAAGAGAAAGGAAGACTGAATGAGTAAGAGAGAGTGAGAGAGAAAGACGGAGTGAGAAAGAAAGAGACAAACAAAAGAGAGAGAGAGAGAGGCAGAAAGAGTGGGGCAAAGAAAGAAAGACAGCAACAGAGGTAAACGAACAGGAGAGTTAGAGACAAAGAGAGAATGAGTGACGGGCAAAGAGAGATCGGGTAGATACAACCCCAGTACTTGATAAATGCTTAGATATGGAAACCAGAAGGATAAAATGGAAACTTGACCGTGCTAGGATTCGAACTCACATCCCTTACAGCCGGAACAAATATCCATAAGATATTAAAGACGTTGTCATTACACTAAGTTGTTTCATCTTCCAGTGTCCATCTTTACATCGAAATCTGCTTCTGGTCTGTTTGTCTTTGTCAGCAGGTCTGGACTAAAAAGGGTATGTAGCTGAGGTCGCGAATGACGGCGAAAGATCTTTGACAAATCTCGTTGATTGGTTGATTGATCGAACGATTACTCGAAGAATCGATTAGCTAATTCTTTAAATCGGTTAAATGGTGAAGATGTCTTTAAATCGGTTAAATGGCGAAGGCGCGTGGCTTTGTGGTTAAGGTAGTCAGGTCAGGATTGTCAGGTCGCGAGTTCGATTCCCGGCGGTGGCGTTGAGTCCTTGAGCAAGACACTTTATTTCAAGTTGTTCCAGTCCACTCCACTGGCAAAAAACGAGTAGTACCAGTAATTCAAAGGGCTAACCTTGTCGCATTCTGTGTCACGCTAAATCTCCCTGCGAACTACGTTTAGGGTACGCGTGTCTGTGGAGTGATCAGCCACTTACACGTTAAGCTCACGAACAGGCTGTTCCGTTGAGAGGATCAAATAGAACACTTATTGTCGTAACCGTAACCGATGGAGTGCCAGTTAAATAGTTAACCGATTGACTACTAAAAACAAAGAAGTGAAATAGAGCCTGTGTGCTTGTTTATTATTGGCATAAATGCGTTAGTTTTAGGTAAAAGCCTTTTATAAAATCATATGACAAGGAAAATACTTTTTAAAACATCCATCGGGCGCCATCTTAAAACTGTCGTATTGCAGCTGACACGCTCGTCATAGATTCTCTATCAGTGTTGCAGAACAATGAATAACAGATTTTGTCAACTATTGTCCTATAACATACCTTATGGTATTAAGGTAGACCTCTTTAGGTTTAACCTTTTAGCTTTCTATTTACTGTAATACTCATCTATTCACGTTGTTTTAAATTGATCATGCATAATTGTAATAATTTCGAGCTTTTGACAATGTTGTTTATTCTTAAAATGACATTGAAAGGTAGGTGTGAGAGGCTGAATCTAGCCAGTTTGAACATAAAACAAGGTTGAATATTTGGGTCGTATATGGCTTGTTTAAATGCTAATGGCTTAAACTGCTGTCGTTGCAGTCAACTTTAGTCTTTGCTTTTTCGTGGTCAATATAACAAATAACAGTTATGAAACGGAATGGCTATTGATCAATCATGCCTCGCTTCTACTAGCCGCAGTCTTATCGCAATGTTAATAAAACTGTAAATCTGTTGGCGATCGATAAAAGCGCAATGTACGTGGTAGCTCAAAATTTAAGAAATAACAGCTAAATTTTACTCAAAATACACCCTGAATAAAAATGGTCCGTACCATACAACACATTTGTGCATTCACGCCCATCGTTTCTTGTGTCTCTGGACGTTTTTTGTAATATGCAAGATTCAAAGAGTTGTTAAAACTCCTCTTAACCCTTCCCCGTTTCTTGAACGCAAGCGATACTAAGAACAATACGCCACAGCATATTCATAGTGC
The DNA here is from genome assembly GCF_001194135.2 of Octopus bimaculoides. Lineage (NCBI taxonomy): Eukaryota > Metazoa > Mollusca > Cephalopoda > Octopoda > Octopodidae > Octopus > Octopus bimaculoides. The sequence goes on along the minus strand of NC_068994.1, from coordinate 34,034,904 downwards.
ATTGTAGCTAAATATGTGAGAGTGCGACAGAGAGAGAGAGAGAGAGAGAGAGAGAGAGAGAGAGAGAGAGAGAGAGAGAGAGAGAGAAAGAGCGAGAGAGAGAGAAAGAAAGAGAGAGAAAGAAACAAAGAATGAGAGAGAAAGAGAGAAGGGTAGGGAGAAGGAGAAAGAAGAAACAAAGAAGGAAAGGAAAAAGAAGGAAAAAAGTAAAATTTGCCACATTATGTGACCGATACTTTTTTGAGAGACATCACAAGAATAAAAGACAACGCCAACTTTAACGGAACTTGAACACAGGACAATGAGCAAAAACAAGAATAGGCATATCTCAACTTTCATCATTACTTGTTATATTTTTTTCAATTAAGTCGTTTTTTTAATTTTTTATGAGAAATAAAGCTCAGCATCAGTTGATTTATCCGACTTTGGATCGGCCTCAGCGAATTTATCTAAAAGCATAAAAGTCTTTTAAAAATCACCTAAAAATTAATGCTGAAATAACAAAATCAAATAAAATATTCTTTTATTTTTGTTTCAGTCATTTGACTGCGGCCATGCTGGAGCACCGCCTTTAGTCGAGCAAATTGACCCCAGGACTTATTCTTTGTAAGCCTAGTACTTATTCTATCGGTCCCTCTTGCTGAACCGCTAAGTTACGGGGACATAAACACACCAGCATCGGTTGTCAAGCGATGTTGGGGGGACAAATACAAACATACACACATACACATATATATACTTATCTAGGACAGACTTCTTTCAGTTTCCGTCTACCATATCCACTCACAAGGCTTTGGTCGGCCCGAGGCTATAGTAGAAGACACTTGCCCAATGTGCCACGCAGTAGGACTGAACCCGGAACCATGTGGTTGGTAAGCAAGCTACTTACCACACAGCCACTCCTACTTGAGAAAATATTTACAAACCGTTTATTTAAACAAATATATGCTAATAAACTTTTTTAATGATTTTTTTTTTTTGAGTCGCATTCCTTTTTGGAGTTAAGTCGCATGTCTACGAGCCAATTACCGACGTAAGTTGAGATATTCCTGCCCTGCACAGCATTTGTCCAACTCACTGATGATTTAGTCTTGTAACAAAAATCATAACTGAAATGTTGGATAATATAATCATAGATATGTTACGTCTAAGCACAAGCATGGTTGGTTACGAGTGAAACGCTTTTGCTCATAGTTCCTCGTAAAACTGGGTTGCTTTGAAGTCCGTACGTAATCATCAGCAGCAGTGGCAGCAGTAGCAGCGACAACAAAAACAGCAAAAACTACAGTATCAACAAAGAGGAAGCCTTTACATTGTTGTTACTCTGGACAGAAATAACAGCCATACGCGCCTCAAATCACTCACCACATCGTCTTAAAATCGGAAGAACCTATCAAATGATGCAAACCAAAACACGATATACATAGGCGCAGGAGTGACTGTCAAATGCTACAAATTTCTGGTTCAGTCCCACTGCGTGGCACCTTGGGCAAGTGTCTTCTACTATAGCCTCGGGCCGACCAAAGCCTTGTGAGTAGATTTGGTAGACGGAAACTGAAAGAAGCCCGTCGTATATATATATATATATATATATATATATAT
>NC_068994.1:34031733-34032674 GCF_001194135.2 Octopus bimaculoides | reverse complement strand
TGAGTGTTTATTGAGCGAAAACACCTAAAGCTCCACGAGGCTCCGGCATGAGGTGGTGGTGACCCCTGTTGTACTCTTTCACCCCAACTTTCTCTCACTCTTCCTGTTTCTGTTGTGCCTGTATTTCAAAGGGTCAGCCTTGTCACACTGTGTCACACTGAATATCCCCGAGAACTACGTTAAGTGTACACGTGTCTGTGGAATGCTCAGCCACTTGCACGTTAATTTCACGAGCAGGCTGTTCCGTTGATCGGATCAACTGGAACCCTCGACGTCGTAAGCGACGGAGTGCCAATAACAGCTTGATCAAGACTGACCTATGGTTAAACAACCCAACGACATACCGCTATTTTTCTGAATCAGTGTTGGTGTTTTTTTTTCAATGTGTTATCTTCTAATTAATATTGATTATTCTATCTTTATGTATTTTTAATTATTTCTATATTCATTATATATTTTTACCAATATTTTATATTATCGCTTTCATATTTTAAAATAATTTATTTTATTATTAAAAATTTTATTCATGCTATTTTTCTTTTAAAAAAAAGCAAAAAAGTGCACTTATGTATTTTTTTAATGTATTCTACATATACATTCGTCTGCATTTAATTTATTTTACATTATTGTTGTTGTCATTATTATTATTATTATTATTATTATTATTATTATTATTATTATTATTATTATAAGTAGTAGTAGTAGTAGTAGTAGTAGTAGTAGTGATATTGATGATGACGATGTAGCTGGTGGTGCTGGTGGTGGTGGTTTTAGCACCAGCAGCAGCAGCAGCAGTAGTAGTAGTAGTAGCAGCAGCAGTTGGTGTTCTTGTATGTTTTTAAAAAGTTTTGCCTCCCTGTCAGTGTATAATTATCTCACAAAAATCTGAATTCATAATTAGCATTTTTTTTTTTTTGAAATTATAATTTATTATTATCATT
>NC_068994.1:34030314-34031269 GCF_001194135.2 Octopus bimaculoides | reverse complement strand
TATTCTTAGATATGGTTCAGTGTTACAATTCTTTGTTAATGCCAGAGAAGTTAGCAAGGGTGAATAATCCAAAGAGACAGCCTGTAATGGTGGTGGTGGTGGTGGCTGTGGTGGTCGTGGTGGTAGCGTTGATGGTGGTATTGGTGCTAACAAAGAGACTAATGTAACAGAATGGTAACTAGTCAGCCATTATCTTTGTGATTTCTTCTCAGTTTATTATTATTATTATTATTATTATTATTATTATTATTATTGTGATATCATCAACATATGTGACTAAAAGAAGTGGGAGGAGATAAAAGAATGGAAATGAGTTGATGGAGGGGGGTGTTATATACACATGCGTGGAGGGAACGGTCTAGTGAGTTCTTGAGACTGTTCTGGATAGAGCAGCAGCACTAAAGACGCCATCTTGGCGGAAGTGATTCCTGTTGTTGTCGTTGATATTGTTGTAATGATAGTCTTCCTGCTGTTCTTGCTGATCTTGAGGCCAGCCCGGATCAAACAAACCTCAGATCAAGGCATAGCTCATCCTTCACCCAGTCTTAGCATACCTAGGACTACATCAGTCAGAGTGTCTTTGCTGTTGTTGTTGTTGTTGTTGTAGCTATTGTTTATCTTTAGGTCAGTCTCGATCGTATAGATCCATGGTCAAGGCATTCCAGTTGTGATCAACCCTGTATTTTATTCTAACACAATGTACCTTGGAGTGCATTTTTTTGTTTGTCTTTATTTTTGATGATGATTATGATGATGATGATGATGATGTATATATATATATATAGATATATATATACATATATACATAATACAATACATGTATGTACGTATGTATGTATATATATATATCTCTCTCCTTCCCTCCTCTCTCTCTCTCTCTATATATATATATACACATACACACATACACACACACACACACACACACACACACACACACACACACACACACACA
>NC_068994.1:34027053-34030304 GCF_001194135.2 Octopus bimaculoides | reverse complement strand
TATATATATATATATATATATATATATATATATATATATATATGGATATATATATATAGAGATAGATAGATAGATAGATAGATAGGCAGATAGATAGATAAACAGGCAGACACACATACAGACATGCATACAGACAGATAGACAGACAGACAGACAGACAGACAGATAGATAGATAGACAGACAGACAGACAGACAGACTGTCAGATAAACAGATAGACAGACAACGGTGGTTTTCATGATGATAACGAGGTTGATGGTAGTGTTGGTGGTATTGATGGTGGTGGAAGTGGTGATGGTAGTGGTGGTTGAAGTGGTGGCACTGGTCATGGAGCTGGTAGAGATAATGATTTGTTGTTGATGATGATGATGACGACGACGATGATGATGGTATTGATGATGATGATGGTTATAGTGGTGGAATTGGTAAGTGTTGATGGCGATGATGATGGTGATATTGATAGTGCTGATAATGACGACGACGACGACGACGACGTCGATGAAGCTGAAGTTGATGATCGATAGAATCCAACAGAAAAGAAACGCTATCAAGAAACACTGGCAGCGTTCCAACAACTGTTTCAGTTCATTATCAAAAATTGGCCGAAATTCGATTTAATATAACAAACAAGCCGGAACACATCCTATCTTAAGTTAACGGCTGAACACACTTCCCTCCTATCTGTGTGAAGTGATCAAACAGAAAAATCTTTCGAGCCACAATCAAATTTACACATTTTTCTACCGCATATGCATAACACACTAGCTAATACCTAACAATGTCTATGAATACACAGTGGACATGTTCATTTATATGCTGTCAAGAACACCATTCTTTTACAAGACTAGATATTATTGCCGAACATGATGACAGCTGTGCGAGGATCATGTTTTAAGGCAAAGGAATTAATCATAGAACAAGACTATTTTCCTAAGAAATCATACCAAGTTATGTATTTCCTCGACTGATTAACATAAATTGTTATTGTTGTTATTATTGTTGCTGATTGTCCAACGCTTTTTTAACTTGTACACGAACAGGGATCTCGGTCCAGCATTATTTGAGGGTGGTCTTCAAAGAGGCATCTGGCGTTTCTCATGAGTTGATCTAGATACATTGTGTTAAAACGATTTGCTCGAGTATAGCCATGCCTTGATATCCATGCCTTGATATCCATGCTTTGATATCCATATCAGTAGGTCACACATCAGCTTTGTTCTTCTCCCCACCAATGTACCGCAAGACGCAAATGTCTTTCCTTATGATGGTGGAAACGGACAGGAGATCTCCACACAGCTGTTTCTTAGTAGGATGAATTCTCCTAGATATATTCGTAAAGGTAAAGGTAAAGATCCCCTTCGGTCAAGATTGACCATGGGATTGCACCTAGAAAGTTACTCTCCGAGGCACAAGTTCGGCAAAGTTGTTTATAAAAGACCAGAAGTCGCCTATGCTTACCAACCTCCCCTTTCCACACCACTGATGTTATCTAAGGGAAAGGCAAAGCCCATACCAGTTACATCACATTTCTACAGCTGAGTGAACTGGAGCAACGTAAAATAAGGTGTCTTGCTCAAGAACACAACACATTACCCAGTCCGGGAATCGAACTCACTACCTGATGATTGTGAGCCCGAGGCTTTAACCACTGAGCCATGCATGTACTTTCTGCTCTTAACATTCAGGTGTAAATTCTATCTAGCATGGATTCTAGTTTTTAATAAGCGTCTAGGTTGTTGCCTCTACATCAATCATCAACATCAGAAGAGACCTCATCAATCAAGTTTTTGGTTTCAAGTATTTCGGTTTTGAGATAGCCTCAACTGCAACGTGTGTAAAAACTCGGATATCCAAAGCATGGTCGGCCTTAAACAAACTGGATAGGACAGTACCTTCCATGAACATGCATTTTATCTTTTATCGTTTATCTTTCGTTTGACTTTCATTGCATTGCGGCTATGCTGGAGCACCACATTGAAAGGTTTTAGTCGGACAAATCGATCCCAGCACGTACGTTTTCTTAAAAATTGGTGCTTATTCTATCAGCCTCTTTTGCGAAACCATCAAGCTAAGGGGGGTAAACAAAACAATACTGGTTGTCAAGCAGTGGAGGGCGTGTCAAACACAAACAAACACCCACGCACACACACACACATACATACACACTCACACACACACACACATATGCACAGACACGTACATATGTATTATATGAGGAGCTTCCACACAGTTTCCGTTTTTCTAAATTCATTCACAAGGCTTTGGTCTGCCCGGGCTTGTAACAGATGATGGGCACTTGCCAATAAACTGAACCTGAAAACACGTAGCTTCCAAATGAGCTTTAACTACATAAATACATACACAATACATGCACACATACAATCATACATACATACATATAGATGGCACTCCGTCGGTTACGACGACGAGGGTTCCAATTGATCCGATCAACGGAACAGCCTGCTCGTGAAATTAACGTGCAAGTGGCTGAGCACTCCACAGACACGTGTACCCTTAACGTAGTTCTCGGGGAGATTCAGAGTGACAGAGAGTGTGATAAGGCTGGCCCTTTGAAATACAGGTACAACAAAACAGGAAGAAAGAGTGAGAGAAAGTTGTGGTGAAAGGGTACAGCAGGGTTCGCCACCATCCTCTGCCGGAGCCTCGTGGAGCTTTAGGTGTTTTCGCTCAATAAACACTCACAACGCCCGGTCTGGGAATCGAAACCGCGGTCCTAAGACCTCGAGTCCGCTGCCCTAACCACTGGGCCATTGCGTCTCCACCATACCTACATACACACATACATACATGCATACATAAACACACACATATGTATATATATATATATCATGAACTAATTGTTTCTCCTTCAGATGTAACGCCAAGTTTTGTCAGTGAACAGGTTGCAGTTCAAAGCGACGAAAATATTTTGACGCAAGTGAAAATTAAATTAACTTGAAGTGAAACGAATGGTTTTTGTGTGTTGTTGAATGGCTTACAAATATCTTCCACGCTGCAATCAGGCGCAGCGTGGCTGTGTGGTAAGGAGCTTGCTTCCCAATCACATGGTTCCGGGTTCAGCCCTACTGCGTGGCATCTTGGGCAAGTGTCTTCTACTAAAGCCTCAGGCCGACCAAAGCCTTGTGAGTGGATTTGATAGACGGAAACTGAAAACAGCCTGTCGTATATGATATATATATATATATATATATATGTATATATGTGTGTGTGTGTGTGTGTGTGTGTGTGTGT
>NC_068994.1:34024899-34026021 GCF_001194135.2 Octopus bimaculoides | reverse complement strand
TTTTTTTTTTTTTTTTTTTTTTGCGCTGGTCTGTATACTTTTTTTTCTGCTTCTTATTTGCTTTTTTTCTTTTTGTCTGTCCCCAAAACAAATCTACAGCTAACTTGGACGTCGTTGGGATTTGAACACAGAATGCACAGAACAGGACCAAATATTGCAAAGTAGTCTATCAAACATTTTAATGACTCTGCCAGTTTTCTTGTTTCTGGTTAAGACACTGTTACACATTACGTCATCTGATCAATAAGTATCCGGATTGTTGCTATAGTAATGAAGCTAAAGTACGCAGAGTAAAGCCGCTTGGCACAGATTGACCTTGAACTCTGCTCATGCGCACTAAATGTTTTAACATTCTAGCTCACTTCTGCCGTTTACAGTAGATCTTGGAATGAAGGTGTGCAGCCTGTGATCGTCGCTGAGAAAGCTGAGCTGAGAATCTGCATCAAAGTTAGTCAAAAACTTGGCGATACCTACACAGAGGCCTACGCAAAATTTTCAGAAAGTTTTCATCGGTCTAGACACAATCAAGCACATCTTCTGCAACTGAAACCCGAGTGTTTTTTTGGTCAGCTGATAGCAGATTTGGCATAAACTTAACAGACACGCGTCTCATACCCGAATCTTCGGTGATAATGGACTGAACTGAACCGTAACTAATCTGCACATCCTCTCATAACACACGGCCGATGATTCGACGATTTCCCCTCACAGTTGTACGTTCATCTGCGATGTTTTTCTCAGTTCAGCCGGTTGCGTGTCTCTCAGAAGGTTCGTCACTATCGACGTTTTTTCGGCCAATTTGGAAACGTTTGAACCACTCGTACACTTGAGTGCGGTTCATACATCCTCTCCGTACGCTTTCTACAGCTTTGAGTAGGCCTCTGAGCAGGTATCGGCATGACCACTTTCTTTGTCGATCACACGCTACACACCTTCCTTCCAAGCACTGGTGTAAACAGCGGAAGTGAGCTAGAACGTTAACGATTAGTACGCATGCACAGCACAGTTCATCGTTAATCTTTGTTAAGCGGCTTTACTCTGCGTACTTTAGTTTCGTTACTTCAGCAAGAGTCGGGATACTTATTGATCATACCTCGTATATATATATATATATATATATAT
>NC_068994.1:34022379-34024757 GCF_001194135.2 Octopus bimaculoides | reverse complement strand
GTGTGTGTGTGTGTGTGTGTGTGTGTGTGTGTGTGTGTGTGTGTGCGTGCGTGTGCGCATGTGTGTGTCTTTGTCTGTATGTGTATGTGTGTGTGAGAGAGAGAGAACGAGAGAGAGAGAAGCTTGGTTACTGCGAGAAATGAAACAAAAATCTAACGTTTGGATGCAGGGCCTTTGTTAGAATGGTCAAGCAATGACTGGCGGAATGCCAAAAATGAGTTAATAGATGAAAACGTCACGTAATAACCATACTTACTGATGCATACAAATTCTTTGGCATCTTAATACCTTTGTTGCTTATGTAGATCTTCAGTAGTTTCTTTGGATTTCTAATTATTATTTTTTAACTTGATATGGAATTTGATAAGTTCTAAGCCAATTATTCGGTCGAATCAATAGTTGTCACGCATCTGCCGTTGGTTACGTCATTCACTGTGTTTTGTCTACTGGCTAAATTGTTATATATATATGGATATAGATATAGATATATATATAGACAGATAGATAGACAGATAGATTGATAGATCTGTGCTTGTGTGTGCGTGTGTATGTGTGTGCGCGCGTGTGTGTGTGTGTGTATGTATGTGTGTGTGCATGTGCGTGCGTGTGTGCAAATGTGTGTATGGAGTCAGTAAAAATATTTCTGATATCATCAGAAGGGTAATTTTCGCAAAACAGGATATGGTTGACGTAAATGACAGACACGGGATTAATATTGAACTAACCAATCAATGATATGAAAATTATTAATTCTTGCAAAAGACATATCATGGACTGACCAACGAAAAGGGACTCATAGAAAAACAATTTCTGGAAATAGATTTGGAATAACCGTGTATAAAGAAAACGATAGAGATAAGCTCCTAGTAAATGAAAGAGACAAATGAAAGAGACAAATGAAAGAGAGAACAAGCAACCGAAGGGCCAATAAGGTGGCGGTACGAGTGCAATAGCCTTTATAAAGCAAGATTAGAAGTCAGCTAATTAAAATGATCGCCATAAACAAAAGAATTGAGCTCACTTCGAAGTGTACAAATCTAACCTAAATAAAAAATGGAGAACAGTTCTTATCTGAGGCGCGAAGCACAAATCGGAAGAGATAACGGCATACATACATACATACATACATACATACATACATACATACATACATACATGCATACATACATACATACATACATACATGCATACATATATACGTGTTTATGTGAATGTATGTGTATGTATGTATGTGTATATATATATATGTATATATATGTATGTAAGTATATATATATTTTTCCATACATACATTCATATATACATGTATAACGATGTAATACATACATACATACATACATACATACATGGATACATACATACATAAATACGTACATGAATGCATAAATGCATACATATATATATTTATGCATGGATGCATGCTGGACTCTTCGATCGTAAAAGACAGACGTGGGCCACCCAAATTCATGCCAAACAATCTGCTCAGATGATTTGTGTATTGTGATCAAATGTTCCGTCTTTGAGCTTACTGCCTCCGTCAAATCGACGTTGCCTGGACTGTCTTACGCTGTACCACACGCCTGGTGTTGGAGCGACTGTAGAGCCGCATGAGATGAAGAGCTTTGCTCAAGAACACAGCGCAACATCCGGTCCAGAAATTGAAACCACGGTCTTGCGACCATGAGTGAGGCCATGCACCCGCACCCACTCATACATAAGTATCGTATCGGGATCGATAAATTACCAGTCTGGAGTACTATGATTGATTCTCTTCGACTTCGATTGCATTCTCCCTCAGTCTTCCTCATGTTGTAGTAATAATTAAAGTGCCCGCCCATGTGACGGTCATTGGGCCTGAAATTTATGTTAAGGACACATATAAGTACGGAATACTCAGCCACATGCCAACTACAGAAGTAGAGACTCTGTGACTGAAGCAACTGGATGCTTATCGTCGAAACCGACGAAGAATGAGCCAGATTATTATTTCTTATTGTATCATATGTTCGTATGAACATCAATTTTATCACCATCATCATCATCATCATCATCATCATCATCATCATTACAATGATGATCATCATCATCGCTACAACCATCACCATCATCACCACCAACATTACTATGAACAGCATTATGTTCACTGCCATCATCATTGTCATCATCGTCGTCGTCGTCGTCATCCTCCTCCTCCTCCTCCTCCTCCTCCTCATCATCATCATCATAAGCATTATAACTGCAACGACGACGACGACGACCACCACCACCACCACCACCACGATCGATGTCCCCTCCTCTTCCTTCTCTTCTTCCTCTTCCTTCTGTTTTTCTTACTCCTCCTCCTCCTCCTCTTTCTCCTCTTCATCCTCATCCTCATC
>NC_068994.1:34017931-34018497 GCF_001194135.2 Octopus bimaculoides | reverse complement strand
ATCCTCTAGAATACTTCAGTTTTTTGTTTGTAGAAAAATAAGCAATAAAACAGAACCTTTTAAAACTAACAGAAAATATAACAAACAGCGTAGAGTAAAATTGAATTTATTTCTTTTTTCTGCAAAAAAAAATTTTTTCAGAAACTATTTAAAATATGAATATGGATAAAAGTTTGAAAATAAAACGATAGAGAGTAGTATGCAGACTATAATAATGTCTTGTAATATTAGAAGATGTAGGATTTAAGCAAAAAACAAATTTATGAAAAATGTATAAATAAATAATGAGTAACACATACAAACACGCACTCCTTTGTATATGTGTATGTGCTTATTCACATACACACATACACCAATACATACATACGTATGCACACACACACACACACACACACACACACACCAACACATGCATACATACTCATGCACACTCACAAGCATACACACACATCCGCGCACACATATATGTGTATGTATATATATATATGTGTGTGTATCTCTCTCTCTCTCTCTCTCTCTCTCTCTCTATATATATATATATATATATATATATATACATATATATA
>NC_068994.1:34016320-34017743 GCF_001194135.2 Octopus bimaculoides | reverse complement strand
TATTTATATATATACAGAAATTAGTACGAAACGTAAGAACTAACTGAAAAGAAAGGAAATATAATTTGGAAAGAGTTTTCTTATTATAGTGTATTGGCGATGGAATGAATATAAAGAACTATATGTGTATTGTATATATATATATATATATATATATATGTCTGCATATATGTGTATGTATGTATGTATGTATCTCTCTCTCTTTCACTCTCTCTCTTTCACTCTCTCTCTGTACACACACACACACACACACATATATATATATATGTATTTGGTTTCTGTGTATAATTTGCGTTGTGTGTCTATTGGTGTATTTGGTCGCATCTGCTCGGTTAGTAATTACATGGATAACTACATAACTCTACTTTCGTGGAATATAGTAGTAATTATAGTGGTGGTGGTGGTGGTGGTATCGGTCGTGGTGATATTAGTGATGGTGATAGCGGTGAGTTGGTAACGCGCGTGGTGATTGCGCTGATGGCGCTGGCTATGGTTCCTCTCAAATATACAGGTAGTTTGTAGTAGTAGTAGTGGTGGTGGCGTGGTCGATGGTTGTAGCGGCATTAAAGATGGTGATTGAGCATGGTAAGGATAGTGACGGGTGGTGATGACAGTGGTTGTAATGTTAGGTGGTGGGCTAGAATAAAGTGTCTGAAGTCCGTAATAGTCTTGGAGTGTAGCGATAATAGGGGTGGTTTTAGTAATGTATCCAGTGGTAGTAAAAATAGCTGTGGTGGTGTAAGTGGTGGTAAGTTAGTAGAGACTATAGTGTTGGTAGTAGTGAAGAAGTTGATAATGTTTGTAGTAATAATGGTGGAACGATGCTTGAATTCAAAACCAGATATATTTCAGCAGTGATGCGGCTGGTTTATCTATTGAAACACGTCAACGTTATTGACAACTTGTAAGTTCCTTAACACCTTAAAGGTCGTTGGGGCTCTGTTGCCGTGCAGCCTAACTAGGTGATATTCGAACTCGGAGTTGCATGGAACCGAATGAAACTGCCATTGAATTATATATTTATGTAAGGAGCAGCACCTTGAAGGGTTTAGTCAAAGAAATCGACACCAGTACTTATCATTTTTTAAAGACTTGTCCAGATCATATCGCTCTCTTTTTTGCCGAACCGTTAAGTTATGGGGATATGAGCAAACTAACGCTGTTTGTTAAGCGGTAATGGTGGACAAATACAAACACAAAAACACATACACATAGATATATATATACATATATATATGACGAACTTCTTTCAGTTCTCGTCTACTAAATTCATTCACAAGGCTTTGGTCGGCCCGGGCATGAAATGAAAGATACTTGGCCAATGTGCCACGCAGCGAGACTGAACTCTGAACCATGCCGTTGGGAAGCAAACTTCTTATCACGCAGCCATGCCTGCGCCTCTTCCCCCCTGTGTGTATATATA
>NC_068994.1:34010360-34013326 GCF_001194135.2 Octopus bimaculoides | reverse complement strand
ATATATATATATATATATATATATATATATATATATATATATATATATATACATACATACATACATACATATATATATATATATATATATGGAGAGAGAGAGAGAGATAGAGTGAGAATGAGGTGGAGGACATACAGGTACACATTCATACATACATACATACCTAAATGCATACATTCATGCATGCACACATATTACACACAAGGACACACACACACACACACACACACATATCTAAATACCACCTTCCTCACACTCTGACCTCCCACACCCACGAACACAACACATACATAGAAACGATCCTCGTTTAGTTGACTCCCTTCCATAACATGCTAATGATGACCAGTTAGCCTGGGGGAAGATTTTTTAACGACATGCCATTAGAATTTCTTTAAAGAACCGTCTTACATTCCCTGGTGCATGCAACAACACCCACCTTCTTTTTCTTCCTGCATTTTCCCCTCTTTATATTTTATTCGCTTTCTCTCTCTATCTCTCTCTCTATCTCACTCACTTCTCATTCTTCCCTCCTCTTCTTCTTCTTTTATCTCTTCCTTTTTATATTCGTTTATTCCTTCTTGTTAATGTTTCTTTTTTTTTCTTTTCTGTTCTTTTGGCTTTCTCTCTGCAATTTTCTCTGTTTTATTATTGGCGATAAATAAAATAGAGGTTGGCAAGAATTGAAAATAAATAGATAAATAAATAAATAAATAAATAAATTGATAAATAAATAAATAGATAAATAAATAAATAAAGGAAGAAAGGGAAAAAAAATGCTTTTGGTCGGCCGTTGGAGGTGAAATCTATACAAAATTTGTGTGTGTTTTCGTTTCTGTAACCCTCTATTCTCATGAATTAACTCTCAATTTTCAACAAGACCCTAATTATATTTTCATGATAAAACTGTCTATTTTATTCTATTTTATTCCATTTTATTCCATTTTATTCCATTTCTTCGACAATCTGATGAGTTCATTTGTTGTGACAAAGGACGAAAAGAGAAAGAATTGGTGTATGGTGGTGGGTGAGGGTGGAGGTTAGAACAGAGGATGTGAAGACACGGGACGGATGCGGTGTGAGTGGTAGTGAGAGTGGATTTTTCGTTCCGTTCCGTTTTCGGTTTCGTTTTTTTTTCCTTCTTGTTATTTATTTGTTACATTATTGCTTTATTTTCTTTATTATTTTTTTATTTATCGGTTTCGTTATTTTTTTTTCTGAGGATATCTTTTCTATTTGTTTACGTTTTGGTTACTTTGCACCTTCTTCCTCTCTCTCTCTTCTTCTTCTTCTTCTTCTTCTTCTTCTTCTTCTTCTTCTTCTTCTTCTTCTTCTTCTTCTTCTTCTTCTTCTTCGTCTAAAACCCTCCTCCTTCTCTCCTCTTCTTCATCATCATCATCATCGTCATCATCATCATCATCTAGCGCTTGTTTTGTTTATGATTAGAGGAAAGGATTTGAAATTTGTTCTCGTTATCGTTTTTCTCATGGCACTGGTGGTGGTGACGGTGGTAGTGATGCCTGTTTTAGTTGTTGTTCTTATTGAGGTATTGTTGTTGTTGTTGTTGTTGTTGTTGTTGGTGGTGGTGGTGGTGATTATGGCGATGATAGTGTTTGCGGTAATGGTATTAGCGATGTTTGTATTTGTGGTGGCTGTTGTGGTAGTAATTGCGTGGATTATCATTAGCGAGTAAGGGGGAGAGGGGGATGTTTTGTTGTAATTTTTGTTTTTATAACTTAGCTGTAGAAGATGGGATGTTTTATATCCATATTTGTTGTTGTTGTTGTTGTTTATTTCCATGTTAGCCCAGCAGTTCTGTGATCCAGCAATCTTATAACCAAAAGCGTTCCACTCATGACCACCACCCGTGACCATCCCCTCTGTTTTTTTTAGACGTTGTATATATTAGAGAAGTGACTGTCTTGTCTTTTATCCACCAAAATACAGACGTAGCAAGGAGTACGTTACTCAGTGTATCCTTCCTTTACAATAATGTATCATTTGACTGCTATTTCCACTTGATTGGTTGACAACATAGACACTTCCACATTGGTTTGGTGAGTTTCTAATATATACAAGTGGCTATTTTCATCCGATGGGTCCGTCTGCTTTATGACGTTAAACTACACCTTTACCTATAGGCATAACATCATGGCTTCAGTGGATTTGAATTCATAAAATATAAGCTTCTTCTTTTTCTAAGAAAAATTAAAGAAATCTTGTTTTCTCAGAAGCAATCCCTCTCCTGAATGTAAGAAATTGCTTGTTCATAAGTAAAAGGTAAAAGTCTAAAGACCTCTTTCAGCCACGATGACCATGGGATTGCATCTAGAAAGTTCCTCTCCAAGGCACGGACAGGTTGCTTGTGGAAGACCAGCAGTTGCCCACACATACAAGTCTTCCTTTTTCCACGCCACTGATGTTAGCCAAACGCAGAGCAGGGGTTGATACAATTTAGCACCAATGACGTTGCAACTAATTTCTACAATTGAGTGGACTGAAGCAACGTGAAATAAAAGTGTTTTACTCAAGAACACAACATACAACCCAGTCCGGGAATCGAACTCACAACCGACGCTCTAACCACTGAGTGTTTTGCATGTGTGATTATTACAACCAGTGGTAGATATTTTTCAATTCAGTAGAATCGAACACTGCTGGGCTGAAGCAAATCTGCGGTATGATAGACTTCTTCATTATATCGTGCAATTGGGAAAAGAATAATCGTAAATACGCTGATCAAGATAAAGTCCGAATTGATACTTCCAGAATGCTTGTGATCACGGCTGATCGGAGCCTAAACAACAGCAACAATAACAGCAACCTCAGATGAAGCTCCACCTACCAACATACACACTCAAAATTTGTAACGATATGAACAAGACTCGTTTTCAAATTCAGTTGACTTGAATTATATACATACATACATACATACAAACATATATATATATATATATATATATATATAT
>NC_068994.1:34009376-34010156 GCF_001194135.2 Octopus bimaculoides | reverse complement strand
AAAGGGACAAAACACAGATAGACGATGCAAAAGAAACACGGACATGTCATTCGGAGTTTTCTCTCTTCACTCGAGATCCAGATTATCTTTGCAATTTCGGTATATATACATATATATATATATATATATATATACAACACCTGGTGAGCGATAGAACTTCATGAACTTTCACAATACATAAGTGCGTGTCTTCTAAATTTCTTTTTCTTGTTGTAGAGCCCATCGACGTATCTCTGGGCGGTTCCAATAGTGCATGATGTGATTCAATGAGAAGTTGCTAGATTCTCGTTCAACTCTTCTTCTCTCTTTCTAGTGCAACGAACACTTTGAATGAGTTCTGCAGCATGGTATTTTTCATAAGCTTTAGTGGTTGATGGGGAATACGATATCTAAAGTATGGAGTTTCTTGACACGTACGCAACAATGCATTAAAAGAGAAAGCGAGAGAGTGAGAGATAGGGGTGGCTATGTACTTTAGTACATCACTGGTACTTAATTTATTGATTACTACCTACAAATATTGCTTGCCGTTACTCTTTCAGGAGCGCGAGAAAGCATCTGTTGTTCGATAAGGAACTAAGTTACGGGTGCACTGCTGTTTGTAACTCAACTCTGTCAAGCAGACTTTTTTTACCGCCAGAGAATAGGAATCTAGGGCTCATCTTGTTCCCCAATTCAAATGCTCTGCATAGTTTTTGCTGGGAGGAACGTGGAACGTGTGAGTGTGTGAATGTGTGTGTGTGTGTGTGTGTGTGTGTGTGTGTGTGTGTGTGTGTGTGT
>NC_068994.1:34005899-34006979 GCF_001194135.2 Octopus bimaculoides | reverse complement strand
ATCTAGAAACAGAAACAATTCCTATCATAGTAGGTGCCTTAGGTATAATAAAAAAATATTCAGACAAATACATAACAAAAACACCAGGACTTACAAATATATATAACATACAGAACATTGCACTACTCGGTACTGCACACATTCTACGCAAAACACTTTCAATACAGTAACCATAAGAGCACCACAGCACATACCCAAGGCACACAGAGCTGCGCTCGGTAGTGAAGTGAAAGCACGTTATAAAAATAAAACTACTGAACAATAATAATAATAATAATAATAATAATAATAATAATAATAATAATAAAATACTATAAGATCTGAAGCGATTCTCTCTCTTTAAAAGGAATCTTCAACCTCTTCTATTTCTTAGTGAACTCTTTCTTTCCCCCACAATCAAGTAAGTACCAGTTAAGCACTGCAGTTGATCTTATTGACTTATCCATCACCTGAAATTGATAGCCTTGTGCCAAAGTTTGAAATTTCCCTCTCTATCTCTCTGTCTCTCAATCTCTCTCTCTACATATATATACACACACACGCACACACACACACACACTCACACACACGCACACCCACACGCGCGCACACACACATACACCACACACCACACACACATATGACCGTGCTTGTATGTGTATGTATGTTTGTCTGGTACTTTTCTTGTATCACTGGGTAAGTGAATGATCTATGTCCTTAAAGTACATTTCTAACAAACCCACTTGCTTTCATAATCGTAACAGTATGGTAACAGTACGTTTTATGCTACTTATGGCATCACAAGTACTATAATGTAATCATTTTCGATTTTCTTCAACTTGTTTTTCGGAATTTTTTTCTCTTTTTTTCCCTTTTGTATATTCTAAAATTCTATACAATGAATTTTGGTCCTAAGTAGAATTTGAATACAAAATATAATCGCCCCCCCACAAAAAAAAACCCCAAAAAACTTGTTTTTCTGAGTAGTTAAACTAGTATATCTAAAGACAATTCTTGCTTCATATTATTCAAACATGCATGTATATATATACATATACATACATATATACACACACACACACACACAAACACACACACACA
>NC_068994.1:34002468-34004055 GCF_001194135.2 Octopus bimaculoides | reverse complement strand
CACACACACACACACACACACACACACACACACACACACACACACACACACACACTCACACACACATAAAATGTGTGTGTGTCCGGGTGTATGTGTCAGTGAGTATGCATACTTGCAGAAATAAATCGTTCGCGCA
Source organism: Octopus bimaculoides (assembly GCF_001194135.2). NCBI lineage: Eukaryota > Metazoa > Mollusca > Cephalopoda > Octopoda > Octopodidae > Octopus > Octopus bimaculoides. The sequence continues at coordinate 34,003,919 of NC_068994.1, read as the reverse complement.
CATATATAAATACATACACGCGCATATAGAAGTACACAAGCATACATAAATATATGAACATTCACACTGCCATATATCTGCGCGCGCGCACACACACACGTACATTTACATATATTCATACATACATGAAAATACAGTCAGCTATACATCCGCACATACGCTCACACACGTACATGTATGTATGCATATATTCATACACATATGAAAATACAGTCAGCCATATAGCTGCATACATATACATCTATATACATATATTCATACATATATATATATATATATATATATATATATATATATATATATATATATATATATATATATATATATATATATATTTATATATACATGTATCTCCATACATAAATCTATGCATCAATGTAAGTATTTAATAATACAAAAGGAAATGCAAGCCACAACGTAGGTGTGAACTGTGTCTAGCAATATGATATCCCTCATCAAATATTGATGAAACTCCATAGAAATCTACCAGACGCTTCGGTATTTCATTACGGAATCGAATAGTGGACTTGGTAGACAGATAGGCAAAATCCTCTTAATTATGCCTTAGGTGGGAGACACGGCGGGGTCTATGTCCATCACAGTTCCCTTGAGGTTGGCGAAAAAATCAATGTAATTTCGTTCAGATTGAATATAAAATACTAGTTATAGTCATGTTCGTCGACACCACCCTTAGAGGCGAACTGCCGCTTGAGAGGAGCTCTATACAAGCTTAAGCAAAGAATTAAGGTTGTAGAAAGGCCAGGTAACCTATAAAATCCCTAATCGGTAGAACTTACCCTTTTAGTAGAACCCTCTGTACTGATAAGAACTGTATTGTATGTAGATTTAGCCCACAAACAAACTGTAAAGCTAGGAATGTAGCTTTACACTAGCACACACACACCACATCCTATAAACTGATAATAATATGAAACTAATACAATACACAGATAACTGAATGGAATTAAATAATTATATATATATAAATAAAATAAATTGAATTAAATTAAATTAATACAAAATAGGAAAGAAATGAAAAAGTAAGTACATAAAAACAAATGAATAAAATTAAATTAAACGGATGTGAATAAACAAGGGATACTGATAATGCAGGTACCATACCCATTCCCATACACACACTTACTAAACATAGACACATACAGGGATATACACATGCGCAAATAAAGACACATACAACAGGAATACAAAATGGCAGCTCGTTAGTAAGGGGAGAAACAAAAAGAAAGAAGAAAGCAAAGGACCACTGATGAGGTCACAGAAGTATGACGAAAGAGACTCTGACCGAAATGCAATTAATATAAAATAAAGCTGAAGCAAGTGAACACCAAATGTATAGTGCGTGTGTTTTCATTGGCTAAACTGGCAACACGACCATCCTCAAATACAACACTATATATATATATACATACATACATACATATATATATATA
>NC_068994.1:33993429-33998878 GCF_001194135.2 Octopus bimaculoides | reverse complement strand
CAGTGAGGCATAACAAGCTATAATAATAATAATAATAATAATAATAATAATAATAATAATAATAATAATAATAATAATAATTATTATTATTATTATTATTATTATTATTATTATTATTATTATTATTATTATTATTATCATTATTATTTTTTTTTTCCACCGAGGTCGACTTTGCTTTTCACCCTTTCGGGGGTCAATGAATTGAGTACCAATTACGCACTGGGGTCGATGTAATCGACTAGCACCCTCCCCCCAAATCTCAGGCCTTGTGCCTACAGTAGAAATAATTATTACTATTATTATTAAGGCGACGAAGGCGGCGAACTGGCAGAATCATTAGCGCGCTGGGCAAAATGCCTAGCGGCATTTCGTCCGTCCTTACATTCTGAGTTCAAATTCAACCGGGATCGATTTCACCTTTCATCCTTTCGGGATCGACAAATAAATTCCAGTGAAACACTGGGGCTGATGTAATCGACTATCTCCTTCCCAAAATCTCAGGCCTTGTGCCTATTAAACGGTTGTCGAAGTGGCTGGATCGTTAGAGCTACTCAAATGCTTTGAGGTATTTGTTGCGGCACTTTACGTACCGCGTTCGAATCGCATCCAGTTCAGTTTTACCTTTCATCTTTCTTGGGTCGATGAAATGAAGTACCAGTCGAATACTGGGATGAATATATCATCTAATGTTATCTCCTTCATCCAAATGTCCTGCTCTTGTGCCAAAGTATGAAATTATCATTAATATTATTATTCTTAAGTGAATTAATGTTCTTAAAAATATAATTAGTGTAAAATAATTAAGACATAATTGTTTTATTTATTTATTTATTTGCTTTTTTGTGCTTGTGTGTATTTGATTTTAAAGTGTATTTTTAGTGATGTCGTAATCATTGAGACTCATTCCAACAACACCTCAATTCTACCCCCACCTCCCAACCTCGCCTTACCCCGTTTTCCTCATTCTATTAAACGATGAAACATAAAACTAACACATAAAGCAATAAAGCATTTTAACTGAATTAAATAATTAAATAAACGAAACGAAAAGCAAAGAAAAAAGAAAGAAAGAAAGAAAGAAAGAAGGGAAGAAAGAAGGAAAGAAAGGGAGGAAGAAAGGAACCACCAACAAAAAAAAACAATCAATAATAATAAAACGTACAAAACAACGCCGCCTCGTCATCGTCATGATTAAATTTTGCGTCATGACTTCATTAATTCTTTAAAAGAATCCGTAGTTGGCTGAAGCTCGTTATAAAATACAGTTCCAGGAACTCGTCAGGTAACTAATTTATATCGTCATTATGCCGGTTTAATTAAGCGAGGCCGGCTGTTCAGCGAAGCAAACGCACCCAGCAAGTCAACTGGACAGACTTAGTCTTTATTCTAGGTTAAAGATGAAGGAGGTGAGGTGGTAGAATCGTTAACGCATCAGACAGGATGCTTAGCGACATTTCTTCCGGCTTTAAAAAAAATATTTTGGGTTCGAATTACACAACGGTTGACTTTTCCTTTCATCCTTCTGGGATTGATAAACTATGTCACTGTTGAGCACTGGGGTTTCGATGTAATTACAGGACTTCTACTAAAATTTGAAACCGTTCTAGGTTAAAGATCCTCGACGTTTCATTAAAAAGGCCATTAACACCACAACGTACCATCATTCTTCACCTCCGCTTCTATAACACGAAGTACATTCCAGAGGTTTTGATAATTACTTTTACAAAAGATATATCTATTAATTTTGAAGTAAATCTCTTTGATTTCAACGTTCTTCTTGTCGAGCAAGCTCCAGCCACTTCGTGAAGGTCCCACGGAAGTCCTCTAAAGTGAAAGTGTCCAGGACACTTGTCACAGCCTCCATCTTCTCAATGTTTTCAAATGAGCAACTATTAGGGTTCTCCATCATCTTGGGTGGTGGGGCTAAAAGTAATAGAGAGCAAGGTTTGGACAGTGGGATGGGTGAGCCAGTTTTGGTACCCGTTTCTGTCAAATAGTTTTTGTTACCAAAATGGATAGCAATATTTAGTAAGGTGTGTTCGAAGTGCTACTATAGCCGCCTCCTTTAATCTCGAATAAAAAGATAGCAAGTCAGCTTATTAGATATATTGTAATAATATTCTAAACTAAAATTACAATAATCTAAGATAGTTATAACTGCCTCTCCTAAAAAGTTTCAAAACTTCTGGAATGCACTTCGTACATTGCATTTGTACAACTCCAGGTCAGTCCAGCTCTATCAGATGTATGTTGAAATGTTTCCAGATATGACCATCCCATCTTTTTAGTGATATCAAGCATTATACTATCTAATGTACCATTTCCATATAGAGCAGAATTATGTTCAAATGCGTTCCAACCGTGATCATACTTATCTTCCAAGTGTATCTATGACTGTAATATCTCAAAAGCGCTCCAGCCACGACCATTTTGCCTTAATATGCTTTGAAACGATCGCATCGTTTACAAATTATGATAAGAAGCCAGTTTCATTTCACTTAATATCGATAATATTTGAAAAAAAAAACCTGATGCAGGCATCACTGAATTAGAGAGACACTACGTTCCTGAAAGCCACTTTGTCTCACGGAATCACGTAACGTGAAACCCATTTTCCACTGATTTCAATATTACACTGAGGTCAATGAACATGGAATCCAATGGTATTTAGGTACCACAGAATTACGTAACGTGAAACCCATTTTCCATTGATTTTCTTGTTACACTTCGAATCCAATGGTGCTTACGTACCACAGAGTTACGTGACTTGAAACCCGTTCTCCATTGATTACCATAGTACATTGAAGGTAATGAGCATGGGAGTCAATAGTAAATATGTCTTGCGTTTCTACGTTACACGAGATTTTCAACATCACAACGGCTCTGTAACTCAGGAAATCCCTGTTCTCCCAAATTTCTCATTACCTCATTATCTACAACAAAATATTTTTCTTTCCTTTTCTCCATGCAATGAAAATATGTTGATTGATATAATAAGTAGTAAGAAATACATTTTGCATTACGCAATTCAATTCTATGTTACCACGAATCTTTCAAGAATACCACAGTTCCGTATCATGAGGTATGTCTGTATGCCACAATGCCTAATTACGCTGGTTGCTGAAACGAATTCCTTTCTAATGGCAATGAGTTGATTAACAGACTCATTTGCGAGATCGGTAAAACTTACTTCTTACGAAATCTCGTTACGTTTTCAGTTCAAAGGTTCTAGTTTTCGGTTCAAATTCCACTCAAACCAACTTTTCATTTGATCTTTTATCTATATGTTGCTGCTGTTTGGCTCCGGATCAACCTGACCGAGTAAGTCAAAGGTATTCCAACAGTAATTACAACATTCCTCGTTAAACAGGACGCCAGTTTCTCGCAGGTTCCCAGCTATTTCTGGAACTCATTTACAGCTGAGTGGACTGGGGACAGCGCAAAATGAAGTGTTTTACTCAAAAATACAATGTGTCGCCCGGAAGGTAATCAAAACTGCGATCTTACTTTTGGGAGTGCAACAGACGTAACCATTAGGCCACGCGTCTCCACACGTTATCAAATTATTATTTACTTATAAAGAGGTTGAGCGTAATTTGAGGATAATTTGGTCATTAAACCTAACAGGCCTAGCGATAATGCAGAAACTGAACCCACGTTGTCGTGCCATTCCAAGATACATAAGTTCCAGACAAGTACTGGAGAAGATATGATCGACTATACCTCACTCCACCCGTCTAGTATTCAAACTTTTTGTTTCTCGAGCCAAAGGTTTCATAAGGCCGTTACTCGGTTTCTGTGGCGTATAAGTAAACGGCTTCAAAACATTCTCCTGAACAGGATGCCGATCCGTCGCAGGGATCAAGGCTTGTAATTTTTGAGGGGAGGCGACAAGTTGTTTACATCGATCCCAGTACTTGTCTGCTACTTAATTTTATCTATGCTCAAAAAGATGAAAAGCAGTGTTAACCATGTCGGGATTGGAACTTAGAAGGTAGACATCTGGAAGAATTGCTACTAAATATATTGTCGTCCGACGTGTTAACGATTCTACCAGCTCACCACCATATGCCTGCATTAGTCACCATTATTCCTATGTAAGTAACCACTGTTTACTCTGTCAGCTGACTTCCGATTTCACTCGATGTCAGCTAGTTACATGGAAGGTTCAAATGTTTGTTTAAATATGGTTGAAGTGTGCATCTAACTACAAACACGTTTTTCTTTATACCTATGCCATTACTACCAGAGTACAGTTAAACCCCAGTACTTGTTTATTTTCCCAGATAATCCCCGCGCCCTTATACTTTTTAATGGATTTCTTTAAGAGAGATATTGTTTTAAGCTTATTTCTCTTCCATTTAATCCTTTTTCACTTCAATTGAAACATTTTTTAAAAATCCCCCATCATTTTTTTAGTTTATCTTTATTTTTACCTCTTTAAAAAAATGGTTGCCTTGTTGTTATTGTTATTGTTGCAGCGCTAGAATTTCTGTTTGTGGTTCTACTTTACTTTCACTTTCATATTACAACACCGCCACCAATCTTGCTTCTATCTCTGCCACCAAACGCTCTCTATTTATTTTTCTTCTCTCTCGACTTAATCCTCTGGCTTCTTCTCCTATTCAAACAGCATTATCTCCCATTCTTGTTGTTGTTGTTGTTGTTGTTGTTGTTGTTGTTGTTGTTGTTGTTGTTGTTGTTGTTCTCCTTCTTCTTCTTCTTCTTCTTCTTCTTCTTCTTCTTCTTCTTCTTGTAAATTTTTTATTTAAGAATTGCAATAACACCAGCTGTTAGTAGTAGTGGTGGTGGTGGTGGTGGTAGTAGTAGTAGTAGTAGTAGTAGTAGAGGTGGGGTGGTGGAGTGGGGGTGATGGTGGTGGTGGTGGTGGTAGGAATTATGATGGTGGTGAAGGCGGCAGAAGCAGTTGTTATTGTAATATTTACTAAGCTTTCCCATAAAACCAACTTCCCTTTCTATTTCTCTCCTTCTCCTTCCTCTGTTTCTCCCTTAGTTTATCTCCCTGTCTTTCTATTGTCATATTTTCTGTCCACTTTTTCTTTCGTCATCATTGCTATCGTCGTCGTCGTTGCTATTGATTTGATGACGTTCTCATTAATGGTGTTGCTTTGTTTAGCAAACCTTGACCTTCCGTCATTTTGTTTAGCAAGCTATGACCATCCGCCATTTTATTTTCGACGTAACATATCTACGACTACGTTATAAAACCTGTTTCCAGCGAAGTAGTAATACTATGCTTGCCAAAACAGACAACGAAGAAAACCAGAGTGTATATATATATATATATATATATATATATATATATATATAGTAATAATATTAGGGAATAAAAGCTTTATTCCAACCTTACAGGCACACATCGGTAAAACATTACACTGGGTTACCTAATGTATAATATATATGTATATTACTAATTTAGAGTTGTAGA
>NC_068994.1:33990327-33993386 GCF_001194135.2 Octopus bimaculoides | reverse complement strand
AGAGAGAGAGAGAGAGAGAGAGAGAGAGAGAGAGAGAGAGAGAGAAAGCCACACACATACATACGCATACAGGCAAAGACATTTTTATAAATATATATGTATGCGTATATGTATGTATGCAGGTATATGTGCGTGTGTATGTATTGTGAATCTACGTACGTATGCATGTATCTATGTATGTTTGTAGGGATGGTCCTTTTCTCCCCTTCACAAGCATCATTGATCTATAAACTCTCTTCCTGCGGAGAACTACTCCTGTCCTGCTTGCTGGTCATCCATATCTAGTCAGTATTACACTGTAAAAGATTTCCTCCAAAATTGCTCCACTCTACTCACTAGACTCACCACCTTGGACTTAGAGATGCCAAATGCAGAAACATTCTCTGAATATTTCACGTAACCCGTGACACTCCCTTCCTTTAATTCAAGCAATTCAAGCTTCAATAAGCTTCTCTTTTTACAAAAGTCTTCCATTTTTCTTTACTATATTTGATGGTGTAAAAAGATGCGCATGCATACCAGACGCATCCCAATTTAAGTAGCGCGTATTCGAGAAAAAATGTTTTTACTGCATTAAAATAAGTAACATTTAAAGCATTCTAGTAGTACATAACAAAACATTGCAGAAATACCTTAGCTATAGCAGAAAACATTACCGTAAATAAAAAGTTAGCAGTAGAGTTGAACATAAAGCAAGAAATCACGATAACCTATAAGGTTAAAGTAATAATATTTTTAATAGAGGACCGGAAGTGACTTTTTGAAATATAATTTTGGGGAAAATAAACGATTTTTTTCTTGTATGCCATCAAATATGATATCTAAAGCATCATTCATAATCTTATAAACCATGCAACAATGTTTCCGCTTTTTCCAAGAAAGACAACTCTTCTGGCTCTCACCAACTATCAGCCTAACGCTCTCACATGTAAGAACAAACAACAAATGTGACAGAGATAGTCATTAATAACCATATTCTCCAATATCTTGACAGCTGGTCTGTGCATAATGCAACACTGAATTAACCATTAAGCAAAATAAGCATGTGCTTAAGGCATCAAGGGAAGCGGGGACACTACAGAAATGGTAAATGGTTTACGACACAAAAGAAATCACTTTAAAATTGCTAAAATAATATTCGGGATACCTTATCTCCTCTAAGTGTAGAAGCAGACGTGTTATGTAAGATTAATTTTGAGGATCTGCTCAAAGGCTTTGCAATTAAAGTAGAAAAAAAGTTTTCAAATATAAATAAAGTGGAAGTATACAAACGTATACAAAAGGTATTCTTTTATTTAAAAAAATTAATAATTTTGTGGTTTATGATTGCTTATATTTTGAATTACATCTGTATGGGGGAACCAAATTCTTTTTTAAGCTCAGAGCTTCTATGTGTCTTAATCCAGCTCGGACATAATGCCTAGATTGCCTGAAATTTGGGCGGGAAGAGGATAATCGATTACATCGCACCCAATGCTCGACTTGGACTTAAGGGTTAAAAGCAAAGTTGATCATAGCAGAATTTGAACTCAGAACATAAAAATGGACGGAATGCCGCTAAGCATTTTATCCGGCACGCTAACGATTCAGCCAGCTCGTCGCCTCTCCCTGCTTTATAATAATACTCTTAAATCTTCTAAGATGAATTTGTTGCAATCTTTCTTGACTACAAACATGCAAGACGCCATATAAACGATAGACAAAATATCATTCATTTTATATATATATATAAATAAACAAATAGAAACCACACGCTCACATAACTTGTTAGAAATAGCAGTTAATCATCTTCATGTAATAACTGTCTTCTGAAGGAAGGGACACATTTGATAGTGTAAACACTGATATACGAGATGGTAAAATAGTTATGGTAGAGATATCATTGATTAAAAGTCTGCGAGACCAGGGTTGACTTTGGGTTAAATAACAACTAGCAAACAGACTTATTATCCCACATCGTTTCTTTCTTATACTCTTTCTCTCTCACTATCTCTTTTATTTGTTCTCTCTTTCTCTATGTCTCTCCTTCTCCCACTCCCTCGACCTACATGTCCTACCCCAACTCCAATAGTTCAGATTCCTAGAAACGATTGAGAGAGAGAGAGAGAGAGAGAGAGAGAGAGAGAGAGAGAGAGAGAGAGAGAGAGAGAGAGAGAGTGAAAGAAAGAGAGGAGAGAGGGAGAGAAAGATGGAGAGAGAGAGAGAGACAGACAAACAAAGAAAAGAGAGAAAAAGAACGAGAGAAGCCACGAAGAGAGAGTCATTTTCTACTGAAAAGGGAGATAATATAGATTTACTTTTACATAAACACAAAACGTCAAAATAAGTCTTTCACCCTTTATCTTCTACTTGTTTCAGTCATTTGGCCGTGGCCATGCTGGGGCATCGCCTTGAAGGGATTTTAGTCGAACAACTCGAAGCCAGGGTTTATTTTTAAAAGCCTAGTACTTATTCCATCGGTTCTTTTGCCGAACAGCTATGTACGGAGCCCGAAACACACCAAGACTAGTTATCAAGACACAGACACAAACACACACACACACACACACACACACACACACACACAAACATACATACATACATACAGGGTTGGCCAAAGTCATCTGAAGTAAATCAAACCCATTTATTTCCAAGATTGATTTATGGTGAACAACTGAATGAATTTAATAAAAGCATCTAAATATGAAACATCGTGAAAATTGTTTAAACTGACACCATTTTTTCCAAATGAATAAATAAAATTGAATATTAAGTATTTATGGAATTTTGATTTACTGTCACGTGACTTTTGGCCATCCCTGGATATATATGGGCTTATTTCAGTTTCCGTCTACCATATCCAATCACGAGGCTTTGGGTTGGCCTGAGGCTATTGTAGAAGACACCTGCCCAAAGTGCCACGCAGTGGGACTGAACCCGGAGGCATGTGGCTGGAATGCAAGCTTCTTATCACACAGCCACACAGCCACACACGCGCCAAATTTGATTAATGTTGTAAACAGAAATAAACCGGTGTAGTCTGGTTTAGACTGTATTACACTGGAGTACATTGGTGTTAC
>NC_068994.1:33987419-33989095 GCF_001194135.2 Octopus bimaculoides | reverse complement strand
AGAGAGAGAGAGAGAGAGAGAGAGAGAGAGAGAGAGAGAGAGAGAGAGAGAGAGAGAGGGGGGGATAGAGAAATAGTTGGTGGTTTAAATGTATTGTGGTAGTCATGGCGGACGTCAAAGAAAAGATGGATAAATCTGTTGTGTGTATTAGTTCGGTGCAGATTTCCACCATATTTAAACAAACATTCGAACCTACCAAGTAAAGTGACATTCATTGAAACCGGAAACTAGCTGACAGAACAAACAATCGCAGCTGCTGCTACTGTTTCTATTATTGTTGTTTTTGGCATTTATATTGTATTAGTTTTTTTGTAATGTTATCTTATTACTTGTTTCAGCCAGTGGACTGCGGCCAAGCTGGGGCATAATCTTGGCGAGCTTAGTCGAAGAAATCGACCTCAGAACTTATTTATTCTTTTAAGTTTGGTACTTGTTCTATCGATCTCTAACTGAAAATGCTAAGTTACAAGAACGTAAGAAAGACCAAGACCGGATGTCAAGCGATTAGAGAGTGACATGCGCAAACACAACACACACACACAATAAACACAACACACGTGCGCGTGCACATACACACATCTTTTATCTTTTACTTGTGTCAGCCATTTGACTGCCGCGATACGGGGTACCACTTTCAAGAATTTTAGTCGACCGAATTGACCCCAGTACTAATTAGTTTTCAAAGCTTGATACTTGCCGAACCGCTAAGTTAAGAGAACGTAACCAACCCAACCCAAGATGTCAATCGGTAGCCAGGGACGGACACAAACACAAGGATACACACAAATGGATGCACACACACACACACACCTCTTTTGTAAGGTTGCACGGTAGCAGGTGGTTCAGTTGGTAAACCGTAGTTTAGGTCAAATAGGAGAAGAATATGGATGTAATAAACAAGGGGAAACTCGTGGTTTTCGCTGGTGTGCCTTTAATTTAATTAGATTTCAAAGAAGAAGGAAGCAAAGGTGAAGGTAGCATTGACGATACGCAAACAACGCGGGGAAAATGGAAAATAGGGCAAATAAACACAGAGAAAGGACCCTCCGTCAGTTGTCGGCTGTCTTTTTACTGCTTATTTGAGCATTCATTGACAATTTGAGTCTTCAAAGACAGCTGCACCCATAAATTCTAAAATAAAATTTAGGATTTATGGAGGCTCAAAGCTGGGAACAAAAAATGACAGTGGAGACATACAAGGAAACTGAACTAAAATAAACATGGAGGGTCGTTAGACCAGAACGAGAAGAAAATAATGAAAGCTGGGAGAAACCTTTTTTCGTAAAAAAGAAAAGATAGAAGGGAGAAAAATATGTCCATTCTTTTAAACGTCCGTGCAGGAAAAAAAGATAGTCACGTGAGGAAAAGAAAGATGGACAATGGTCACCTGTGACCACCGATGTATATATATGTATGTGTGTGTGTGTGTATACAGGGAGAGAGGGAGTGAGAGAGAGAAAGGAAATCATCTATGTAGATGTAGCAATGTGGCACCTTGGGCAAGTGTCTTCTACAATAGACTCGGGCCAACCAAAGCCTTGTGAGTGGATTTTATAGACGGAAACTGAAAGAAGCCTGTCGTATATATATATATATATATATATATATATATATATATGTATGTATGCATGTATATATATGTGTGTATATATATATATATATATATATATGCATAT
>NC_068994.1:33983020-33986352 GCF_001194135.2 Octopus bimaculoides | reverse complement strand
TATATATATATATATATATATATACACATGCATGCATACATACATACATACATATATACATACATACATACGTATGTATCTATGTCAGGACATACATACATGCATACATACATACATGTACTCACACACACGCACGCGTATGCGCGCGCCTGCACACATAAACTGAGAATACGTAAGGAGGAATTAAGAAATTGAATACAATATGATGGACAAAAATTTAGTTGAAACGATTTTTCCAACAATACTACGCCTCTAAGAGATCTGCACCTTTATTAATTAATACGCATTGATGAAAAGCCATATACACGTAAATACTCATACGCTCACATACATATATATAGAGAGGAAGACAAATAGAGAAAGAGAGATAAATAGAGTGAGAGAGAGAGAGACGGATATAGATATACATGCATGTGTGTATGTGTGTGTGAGTGCATGATGAAACATGTATACATTGTTCACATGCATAGACATACGCACAGGCAGAGAGACATACGTCCTCACACACACCCATATGCCAAGGTAGGCAGGTATGTACGTACGTATGTACACACGAAATGAAATTAATGGGATAACACTCAGTTAGCTCCCTGTGTCCTCGTTCTGACAATGTATAGAAATGCTTTGTACATGTCACGTGTTTAAGCTTATAAGGTGATCAAAGACACAGGAAATTGGTAAGCAGACAGGAAGTTTAATCGGAAAAGCATTTGGGCGTAAAGCAGGGGATGTAGTTTGGAGACTCTCCGCGCTCTTTCCCACCTCTCTTTCTTTCTCTGTTTTTGTTCTTCTAGTTGTTCTTGTTTTTATTTGCTTGCTTCGTTTCTTTGTGCTTCGTTACACAATTGCATTTCCTTCACCAATTAATACCAGAATGGATATGAATTGGCTGAATGGATATAGTATTTAACTATCTCCCAGTTCACTGTAGTTCGCGGGTTCACACCCCATTATTATTATTTTATGATTATTTATTCCCAAAAGACTAATGGATCGGCAGAATTGGTAAACCAGTGAAAATAATACTTTGCATTATTGTACTTTATGATTTCGAATCCATGCAAGATTGCGTTTAACTTATTATCATTATTGTTATTATTTATGATTATTATTATTATTATTATTATTATTATTATTATTATTATTATTATTATTATTGAGACGGCGAGCTGGCAGAATCGTTCGCACCCAGGGCAAAATGCTTAGCAGTATTTCGTCCGTCCTAACGTTCTGAGTTCAAATTCCACCGAAGTCGACTTTGTCTTCCATTCTTTCGGAGTAGGTAAATTAAGTACCCGTTGCGTTACTGGGCTCGATCTAATCGACTGCCCCCCACTCCCCAAAAATTTCAGGCATTGTACCTATAGAAGAAAGGATTATTATTATTATTATTATTATTATTATTATTATTATTAAGAAGAGTGCGACTGTTCTCGAATGAACAATATTTCGACATCTCGTATGTCTTTCATAAGTTCAAAATAAACATCTACTTCATTTTGGTAATATTTAAAGGATTGATGTTACATACATACATACATACATATATACATGCATAAATACATACAAACATACATACATACAAACATACATACATACATACATACATACATACAGTTTCCGTCTATGAAATCCACTCACAAGGCTCTGGTTGGTCCGAGGCTTTAGTAGAAGACGCTATCCAAGGTGCCACGTGAGATACACACATACACACAAGTTATTCAGATTTGCAAATGATACATATCAATACTGAAAATATGTAAAAGAATACATTTATTAATTCCTTCAAAAGACAATTGATGCATTGCATGGCTATTCCAAGTCTCTTGCTGTGTGTGTTTGCGTGTGTGTATGTGTGTGTGTGTGTGGGGGTGCATATGTGTGTGTGTGTTTGTGCGTACGTGCTTGCATATATTATGCATGACTTCAGTGAACACTTGGGAAGCTGACGGTAAACTACAGTCGCTGATTTTATTTCAATTCCCGATTGTAGGTCTTCTAGAATTTTCCTTGTGCTAAAATTCCGCATTGTTGAAATGCCCTGAAAATCACAACCCGCTTTCGATCCTTCCTCTCCTTTTCACTCATTCACTCACTCACACACGCACTCGCTCATTCACTCATTCACTCACTCACTTATTCAGAGGTCAATAGAGCGAAATCCAGCACATTGATGGATACCTCTGATCACAAAAGGTCAAACAATTGACTGTATTTATCACGCGTTCGTCGTGTATAAGGATTAAATAAGTAAATAAATAAATAAATAAACAACTATTAATCTTGGAATACCATATATAATAAGCTAAACAAGAATATTGACTCTCAGAATTAGTTTTACCGCTAACGAAATACCTCTCTTTCTCTTATTCTCCTTCATTCTTTTTCACATACTCTAACATTCACTCTCTCTCACTCACTCTCTCTCACTCACTCTCTCCCTCTCTGCCCCCTCTCTCTGCCCCCGCTCTCTCTTGCAGTTTCTCTTGTTTCCCTAGTGATCTTTATTGGCATTTGGTTTGGCTAAATTCCAATTAAAATAAAAACAAGCACAAATAATTAAATAAACATATAACTTTTCACAAAATAATGAATGTTTTCTTAAATAACCCACTTTATTATTACTGATATTATTTATTGTTTTATTATTATTATTAATATTTTTATTATTATTATTGTTGTTGTTGATGTTGTTATTTTGCTCAGTTCGACATTTTAAATGGCTGATATTTCCTTGTCTTTTCCCATTTACTTTCCACCTTTTTCCTTTTTCTTTTTTTCCTACCATACTTTGACCTTGGCACTTGAACAATAATTAAAGAATATATATTCATTCCTAGTTAGGAACCGCCGAAATTTTTGTGTTACAAAAAGCTGCTTGTACAGTCTCAAAACGAAGCCTACTGGATTCTTGGGAAATACCTTCGCCAGAATAAACTTTTGCAGGGACAAACGGTTGGGTCTCATATATGTTGTAAAGTTGTGAATCTTGAAAGGCGGCGAGCTGGCAGAAACGTTAGCAGGCCGGGCGAAATGCTTAGCGGTATTTCGTCTGTCTTTAAGTTCTGAGTTCAAATTACGCCGAGATCGACTTTGCCTTTCATCCTTTCGGGGTCGATAAATTAAGTCCCAGTTGCGTAGTGGAGTCGATCTAATCGACTGGCTCCTTCATCAAAAAGTTCGGGTCTTGTGCCTGGAATAGAAAAGAATATTGTGAATCTTGAAAAGTGTCGATCAACTAAAATAATCCAAGTAATTAGTTGCCAAGATCTCCCTCTGGGGTTTTATGAAATCTAAGCAACTTGGTCATGTGAGGAACCGCCAAAAATTCA